>NW_027642775.1:0-45443 GCF_032717465.1 Coenobita brevimanus | reverse complement strand
AAAGTCCAGGAGTAGTTGGTGGAGGCTGTTTGATTGGGAAGGGGAAAGATGTGGTGGTATGTTGGGGAGGGTGGGGTGATTGGGGGGTGGTGTTGAGCATGGTTCTGCCTCTTCTGTGTCACCAATGATGAGTCCTCAAGGCAGGGTTAAGGGTGTTGTGGCGAGATTGGCAATACGGATTTGGTGGGCGTGGGGGGGAGGAAAGTGGGGGAGACTAAACAGGATGACAGGGGTCCGGTGGGGATGGACAGTGAAAAAAGGACTGATGTACCTGAGGGTCTGGTGAGTGTAACCCATGCTTCGTGGTGAGGTGGAATGGTAACGGTGGAAGCAATAGTGGCAGGGAATAAGGGAGTCTGGGGAAGCAAGGGTGAAGTGGGGGATGGGGTTGGAAGGGGATGAAGTGAGGCATTTAGCGAGGTTAGGTTGGGTTTACATGTACAGGTGGGTTGGGGAGGGTGAGGGTGGTAGGGTGGTGTGTGTGTGGGTGGTGTGGGGGTGGTGGTGTTTTTTTTTCTTTTTTTTCTCTTTCCTTGTTGGTGGATGCTTGGTTAGGGTGGGCCGGACCGAAGTGGAGGCGACGTTGATAGCAATCAATGGTCGCGTGGAGTTTCTGAAGCAGGTCCAGGCCAAGATATCCATCATATTGGCTACATGAGGAGTCAAAAATGATGAATGGGTGGTCGGTGGAGACTCGTTGGTGGGTGGTGGTTTGTAAGGCCCTGGTTTCCCCATGGATGGGTAGGGGGGCCGTCCCCCACGTCTACGAGGTTGGCTGAAGTGGGGAGGAGTGGGCCGAATGCTGAGATGTGGCGGGAGTAAAAATGGGAGTAGAGGCAAGACCTGGCTGCTCCTGTATCCACCAGTAATCTTGCCTTGACCCTGTTCAGCCATATCTTGTTGTAGACTGGGGGCCTGTAGCTATGTGAGGTGACCCCCGCCACCATGGGGAGGTGCGGGGTTGGGCCTAAAAATCCATCTGCTGAGGATGAGGGTAGTCATCGTGTTCGTCGTCGTCCGGTCCTTGGTAGAGCAGTGGTGGTACGTTGTCCTCCTGGGCGTCGTTGTCAAGGGAGGAAACTTTCCTACGGCCTTGTTGGGGATTCTTGCGCCGATTCGCCTTGAGTTGCTCCCTTATGTCATGAAGGAGGCAGGTGCGGCTGCAAGCCGTGAACTCCCAAGGGTTTATACTAATTAAATTACCTTGTTCCCTGGGGTTATGGCGCTTCCTTTGCGGGTAAGCCCTGGGTACTGTGGGAGGCGGTTCTGCAGGCGACTGGTTAGGCGGTGGCTTGGGTTTTGGTGGGGGGTTGTGGTTTGTGGGGAACTTTGTCACTGCATGGAAGCGGTTGCGGTGTGGGATGGCCGGCGAGGAGATGCCTGATGAGCTGCAGGTCTTGATCCATATTTCCTGAGGGATCATAAATGGAGAAGTGTTCCCTGACTATGCTAGGGAGGATCCTCAGCAGGGCGTTGAAGGTATGGGTATCCAGTATTAATTTCTGCCTCGGGATAAGCAGCGGTGACGAGGCGCCGAGCCTGGATGAAAGTGTCATCCAAGTTACCGTCGTAGGTGAGGGCGTTGAGTTGTGAGAGTGCGACAACTCTGCCCATGCAAAGCATAAAAGCCTGTTTCACTATCTGAGTGAACTGGTCCCATGACAGTTCTGGGACTATTTTGGGTGCGACATTTCTGATAATTTTCCCCAGATTAGGTAGTGTGACTGCGATTTTCTCCTTATCCGAGTCAAACCCTATGTCTAAAACGGGTTTGATCATGTCCAAATAAACATCCATGTCACATTGGTCCGGGTTGAATTTTGGTAACTGAATGTGCGGTTTAGCTGCCATTGTGCAAGTTTCCTTTTATGTTCCTCCGTGCTTTTACTCGGATCCAGAACCACCGCTTGCCACCAGTGTTATGCTGAGTGTATTTAGGCTGACTCCTCGTCCTAAAAACACTAGCGACTGAGCAGAGGGTCCTCTTTCCGGATCGGAAGTAAAGCACCAACAAAGGAACAGGACATAAAAACTAGGCAGTCCACCTTAACATCTATTACCTTAATTCTAACACCGTTACAATATTACATAGAATGATATTCTGGACAGGGGATACAGATATACAAAGTTACGTTAGGATAGGACGGGATATTCAACATACACTGTAATTACACTTTACAATGGGTGGGGGTTCTATAAATGGAGGTGATTGTCTTTCATCAAAGCCCAAAAGGTCTCAGTTCACAGTCACAAGAGGAATATACAGGTTTAATGGTCTAGGGGAGGAATATTACTATAAAAAGACAGGGGGACGGATCACGACAATTGACTTGTTGGACTAGGCCTGGTGACACTCACCTGTGCGTACACTGGCAAGGGGGAACTCCTCTATTCTGGACTGGGGGAACAACACTAAACTCACTGTTTCGGAATTACAGTCTTTAATAAGGGGCAGGTGAGTTTGTGGGAATCACGGGCACTTATAGGTTGAATTCCTCTAGATCACACTGTCACTCTGTCACTGTTCCGGTTCCACTTTCTCGGGTATAGGAAGGGGTGTCACTGATCTTACCCGTATTTCTGGGGCGATATCACTCTGTCACTTTATAGGGGGGACCTCCGGGGGCTCTACCCGTGGCGGGAATCACCGTACCCGCTGGGGGGAGACTCTACCCGGATCCGATCCGCTGAGGCGTTGCAGGGAGACCCTCTTGCCTGGGGTCTCGACCTGATGTAGACCCTCCTCTCGGGTCTCGTCGTCGTGGTGCAGGGAGGCCCGTCTATGTGGGGCCTCAACCTGACGTGGTGGCCCTCGGGACTGGAACCAAACAGGCGGAGAAGTCGTGTCTGGCGTCGGAGGCTCCGGGGTGGGAGGAGGACAGTGTTGGTAGGCTGCTGGGCTCGCCTAGGGGGTCCAGGGACTGTGGAGGTCTGTCAGGGGACGCGCCGTCAGGTGTGGGCTGCGGCCTCGTCTCCTGCTGGTGCCTGGGGGAGACAAGAATTTCCCCGGAGTGGGAGGTAGGTCCCAACTGGGACTAGGTCTTTGCTCGGGGGACACCTTCGGGGCAACTCTCCCGAGTGGTGTCCAGCTACTCCTGCAGGAGTTGGCTGAAGATAGAAGACACACGGAGGCCGTGTTCTCTCTCTTACACAGGGAGGGTAGCACAGAGGCGACTCTCTTGTCTCCGACACAGCCATGGCGCCAGGTTGATTTACCCTGGGACCCACTTTTGGCTTTATACAAGGGGCTCTTACCCTTAGGGTGGCTAGGGGTGCTGGCCCCTTATAACTCACTATTGGGCCTCCTGCCCTGTTTGTGACAGAGGGTATTTCTCCCTCGTAGTTCACTAAAGGACCTATTGTCCTGTTTGTGGCAGAGGGTATTTCTCCCTCGTGGCTCACTGTGGCAGAGGGTACTAGCCCTCGTGGCTCACCAGAGTTGTGGCAGAGGGTGGTGTTCCCTCGTGGCTCACTGTGGCAGAGGTGCAAACACCTCGTGGCTCACCAAGGGACCTCCTGCCCTTAAGGAGTGTAACTATGGGCATCACCACAAAGCTACCAGGGACTGATTTTATATCAGTCCCACCCCACTGCTGTCGATGGTCAACCAGCCGTTGAAGTTGTTGCGGATCTAGGCTCACCTGGCGTTGGGGCAGTTGCGGGGAGAAGGGGCACAGGTCAGTGGTGGTTGGGTGACCCTTTTGCTCTGGGTCATTAACCTCCCCGTTATCTCCTCCTCGGGTGGTGGGGTGGTGGTGGCCTGGTGGTGGGGTGGGGGGTGGCGGGGCAGAAGGCCTGGCAGCGGGCATTTTAATATGAATGTTCCCTTACCGCTGAGTGAGGAGGGTCGCTCACAGGCACACCTGACCTGCTCCACTGACCTCTATGCTGGTCAACCCTTAGCTTGAAAGCTGGTATTGTGCTGCCAGTATACCCTATATGGCAACCAGGCCACTTATATTCCTAAACGATTGGCCAGCGGACGGCAGTCGGTAGTCGGTCTTTGTAATGAAAGTCAGGTAGAGTCAGGATTCCGGGGGCTTGAATGATGAGTGAATGGAAGCGTGGCCCATTGGACTGGGCGAATTTGGGCTGACTGGCCGTTGTTACTCCTCACCCTGCCCGAGGGTGGGAAAGGAGGTCCGGATGATGATAATGATGATGATGTATGATGAGATGGAGGTAGGGAGTAGAGAGGTATATGAAAGAGACAGAGGTGTGAGTTGGGGGGAGGGCAGAATAATGGCAGGGGTAGGGTGACATGGGGGTGATTAGTTTGTGGCCACCCCTTAAGGGATTAAGGCGTCTAGCTATAGATAGACGGATAGTATGTATGTACAGTATTTATGTGTTCATGTACGCATGTATGTGTGTGTGTGTGTGTGTGTGTGTGTGATGAGATGGAGTTATGGAGTAGAGGGGTATATGAGAGAGAGAGGGGTGTGAATTGGGGGAAGGGCAGTGTAATGGCAGGAGTAGGGCGACATGGAGGCGATTTGTTTGTGGCCACCCCTTACGGGATTAAGGCGTCTAGCTATAGACAGACAGTATGTACGTACGGTATTAATGTAGGTATGTATGTGTGTGTGTGCATGTATGTAGGTACCAGTATATATATATATGTGTATGCATGTATGTACCAGTATGTATGTAAAAAACTTGCACACAGCAGTATGTCACATGGGTGGAAAAGTGTACACATTCACAGGATATTACACAGGTGGTGAAGGCCAACTGACGTGTATGGCTGACTAACACCACATTGTAGGCCTGATAAACTGATCTGACCCCACTCTGTCTGTCAGTCTATCTATCTATGGCCAGATGTCTTAATCCCGTAAGGGGTGGCCACAAACAAATCGCCTCCATGTCGCCCTGTCCTCAGCAAAACATTGCCCTGCTCCCAGCTCCACCCCTCCTCTCTCATGTACCTCTCCACTCCATCCCTCCATCTCATCCTCGGCTTCCCCCTCCCTCTATCCCCGTTCATCTCGCTCACATACACTCTCTTCGTTAGTCTCTCGCTCCCCATCCACTCAGTACACAAAAAAGGTGTTAAGGGATTTTGACTGTAGTGAAAAATGCCTGTGAAGATGTGCTGGAGTAACTGTAGTGAAAAATGCCTGTGGAGATGTGCTGGAGTATCTGTAGTGAAAAATGCCTGTGGAGATGTGCTGGAGTATCTGTAGTGAAAAATGCCTGTGGAGATGTGCTGGAGTATCTGTAGTGAAAAATGCCTGTGGAGATGTGCTGGAGTATCTGTAGTGAATAATGCCTGTGGAGATGTGCTGGAGTAACTGCATTTGTGGCTGACAGTGTGTACAGTTATATAAACAATACTACAGTGACAAGCATGACCTGCTGCACTGCCGCCTGAACCCACCACCACCACCACCATCATCATCGTCATCATCTAATCTAGTGTCGCCCCATGAGAAGCGTAGGAGCCCGGGGCTGGGCAAGTTGGTCCTGACATTTAAGATGAGAGTGACCAACCTCACTCATCCATGAGTGGCATTATGTGAGCAATAAAACCCAACCATCCCTTGGATATAAAAGTGTAATGCTGGGTAGAATTAGGCTCGACTTCTCGTTCCTATTTCACCCAACGTGGAGCGGGGTCCTCTTTCGAGACCGGAGCTAGTGCAATAAAGAGAGGCAGGACACAAAAACCCTCGGCAACACCATACACATATATTACCACAGTCAGACACAGGACACTTCAGCAGATATTACAACACAATATTGAGCAATATAAAACCTTATCTAAGATATGTGTATCTACGCAGGATACTTGCTTTCTAGATACTAATGACAACACAACAATCCTAGTGTATTAGGAGTGCAGTAAATACAGGTGCGCGCAGAGCGCGAGGGGAGGAGGAGGGGGGGGTCTGTGATTCACTAGGAGGAGATAGGGGAGGCGCGGAGAGTGACTTAAAACGGCGAGAAGAGTGTTATGGTAATATTGGAAGATGCCCGATATTAGCAGGGGAGTTTATATGGTTTCCGTTAGTGAAGGTACTTTGGTAAATAACTCTGATTCCTGATTTGGCTTTAAGAGCGTGAGCGAGTAATAGAGAGGGTTTTTAGGGGTAGCGTGCAGAGGGAGGGAATATTATTAATACTTCCTTTTTTGATATTTCCTCGTTAGAGTGGGAACATGTCTCTTTAGGCACAGGCTTATTAATTACACATCTGTCAGAGAGGTCTTCCAGGTATGGTCCATAGAATCTCGCTTCACAACGCGGAACAAGGGCGGAATACTCTTAATACTACTTTCACAATATTACTTCGCGGCTAGATGACATTTCTTCCTCACAGTCTTTCTTTCAGCAATGGGGATATGTCTTTATAGATATCCGGGGTGACACTCGCACATATATTCACTCAGATCTTAGTCCACATTCTCGACCTCTAACTTCTCATTGTGATCTGTTTTACCCCGATATACATCACATAGTTTCACTGCACAATACTGGTTCTAGGAGAGGGAGAGTCACACTTAACCTATATCACTAATATTACATTATCACCCGTATTCTCTTAAGAAAGGAGACGGGGGCACGACATTGGTGATCCGGCTGAGTTAGGGGCGCCGTCAAGACAGGGCGAACTGAGAGGGCACAGGGCGGCTCGCAAGGGCGTCCTCTCGTGTCCTGGACTCCCGGTGGCTTCCGGACTGGGCTCCGGCGTAAGGCCCTTGGGACTGGGGCCAAATAGGTCCCGGAACCTCAGGGTCAGGTCCCGGCATCGTGGGGGCGTGGCGAGGTCTCGTCCGGGTGTCCTAGGGAGGGCCGAGAGAGGCGACGGGCTGCAGTCTCCCACGTCCAGAGGCGCCGTCAGGGGAGGACTGCGGCAGCGATTGTCACTGGGGCCCGACAGGTGTGTCTGCTCTAGGGCCAGGCGTAAAGAACAGAGACCGGGGGAGGCAGGGAGGTCTGTCCGGGATGTTCTGGGACAGGACACCTGGAGTTCAATCTCCGGTTGTGGAGACGTCCCTCTCCTAGCTACGCCCTGGGAGCGACCATAGATCGTCTCTACCTGGACACTGGGGGAGCGACCATTGATCGTCTCAACCGGAACACTAAGGGAGCGACCACTGATCGTCTCTACCAGAACACTGCGGGAGCGACCATTGATCGTCTCAACCGAAACACTGTGGGAGCGACCACAGATCGTCTCTACCAGAGGGGCGCTGTCTGGAGTACTGTTTCTGACTCCACCCCTAGCTAGCTCAGTGATTCCGCCACGCGAAGATAGTGTCTTTCGCCTACGGTGGCGAAGGCGTGGTGGCTGTATGTCACAGGGGCGCACGGCCCGGGCTGACATGCATCATTGTTGCCCGGAGTGGTGGTGGCTGGTGGCGGCTACCTCGTGGGGTCCGTGTGGGGGTGTCGGCATGCTTGTGGGCAACCTCTGTTGTTCCTGGTTCGCCCTGTCGTCGGGGATACTATGGTATTCTCCGGGAGTACTGTTAAAGCCACGCATTTCAAAAAGTACACAGGCTCAATCCGATTGGAGCGCCTTAATTACCCACTAAACCACCAGGCGCCAAAATTTGGATATATGGTTATCACCCAGCGTAGTAAATGGTTTCCTGGTGTACAGGCAACCATTTGACTTGTCACTCATTGTAGAGTTGCCCATAGGTAGAAGGAAGAGGGAAAGAATGAAGGAAAGAAAGACAGAAGAGGGAGTGTAAAGTCACCCGTAGGCAGAAGGAAGAGGAAAGAATGAAGGAAAGAAAGACAGAAGAGGGAGTGTAAAGTCACCCGTGGGCAGAAGGAAGAGGAAAGAATGAAGGAAAGAAAGACAGAAGAGGGAGTGTAAAGTCACCCGTTGGCAGAAGGAAGAGGAAAGAATGAAGGAAAGAAAGACAGAAGAGGGAGTGTAAAGTTACCCGTAGGCAGAAGGAAGAGGAAAGAATGAAGGAAAGAAAGACAGAAGAGGGAGTGTAAAGTCACCCGTAGGCAGAAGGAAGAGGAAAGAATGAAGGAAAGAAAGACAGAAGAGGGAGTGTAAAGTCACCTGTAGGAATGAGGAAGAGGAAAGAATGAAGGAAAGAAAGACAGAAGAGGGAGTGTAAAGTCACCTGTAGGAATGAGGAAGAGGAAAGAATGAAGGAAAAAAGACAGAGGAGGACGAAAGGAAAGGAAGGAAGGAGAGGAAAGGGCAGTCACCCGAAAGCAGCATTACATAGAGTGAGTGGATGGTGAGAGCCCCCACCTACCACTAATAATAATAATAATAATAATAATAATAATAATAACACTAATAATAATAAAAATAATAATAATGATAATAATAGTGATAATAAAATAATAATAATAATAATAATAATAATAATAATAATGACAGTAGTAATCAGTCATTCATCATCTAATACAGTGTTTCCCAATGGGGCGCGTGGGAGACCGGGGCTAGGCAAGTTGGTCTTGACATTTAAGATTAGAGTGACCAGCCTCACTCATCCCTGAGTGGCATTACATGAGCAATAAACCCCAACCATCCCTTGGATATAAACCTTCACCGGCTCAATATGACTGGAGTGCCTTAATTACCCACTAAACCACCAGGTGTAATAATTTGGTTATATGGTTACCACCCAGCGTAGTAAATGGTTTCCATAATACAGTAATACTAAAAATAAAACGGCATGCAAAGGGTGGTAAGATTGAAACAACTTCCGCAAAATATCACCACCACCACAACCATCATCATCATCATCATCACCTTATTTGCCACAGTAAATAAATGGAGTGGGTAGGCTGCTTTGAACACAGTTAAGTAGCAGACTAAAAACAAATGACTTTGTAAAACTGAGAGATAATGATGATGATGATGATGATGATGATGATGACGATGATGATGATGATGATGACGATGATGATGATGATGATGATGATGATGATGATGATGACGATGATGATGATGATGGTGATGATGATGATGACGATGATGATGATGATGGTGATGATGATGACGAAGATGGTGATGGTGATGATGACAATGATGATGGTGATGGTGATGATGATGATGAAGATGGTGGTGGTGATGATGATGATGGTGATGGTGATGATGATGATGATGGTGATGATGATGATGATGGTGATGATGATGATGGTGATGATGATGAATGATTGATGTGATACTGTGTGCATGATGAGTATGGTGATGTGAGTGAATTAGTGTATACAGCAATACTGATAAAGTAAGTGTATTTGCCCTCACAACATGAAGGACTGGCTGTGAATTGGTCTAAGGAATACTGATTGTGAAATAATATGTCTAGAGATGAAAAATGATTGGTTTTGATATTGTCTACTGAATATTAATACAGTATATCATAATCATCATCATGATCATCATCATCTAATCCTGCGTTGCCCCATGTGCAGTGTTGGAGCCTGGGGCTAGGTAGGTTGGTCCTGATATTTAAGATGAGAATGACCAGCCTCACTAATCCCTGAGTGGCATTATGTGAGCAATAAACCCAAGCCACCCCTTGTATATAAACCTGCACCAGCTCAATCCCATTGGAGCGCCATAATTACCCACTAAACCACCACGCGCCAAAATTTGGTTATATGGTTACCACCCAGCATAGTAAATGGTTTCCTGGTGTACAGGAAACCATGCATATTATTGCAAGATTGATTATATTCTCAGCGCTATAAGAATGATGTGTAAAAACTGTCAGCAGAATAAGAATGAAGAGAGTCTGTGTACAGGAGAATGACTGTGTGAATGATATTGCTTACAGACAAGTGCAAGTATGAATATATTGTCAACACTACAAGAATGATATGCAAGTGATTATGTGTTCAGTATTACTTAGTGAAGAAGAATGATCTGACTGATTTTGTCTGCAGAGGAAGAATGATGGAGTGAGTGAACATACCTACTTGACAAGGAAAAGGGAAAAGGGGAAAAAGGTGTGTGTAGTAATCATGGGGGCATTTGTCTTCTTAGTGTAATAGAACGCATATGGTAGGATACTTATTGACAGGGTTAGGGAAAGAACAGAGGAATTAGTTGGAGAAGAACAGGGAGGTTTTAGGAAGGGAAGAGGTTGTGTAGATCAGATATTTATTCTTAGATCTTTAGTGGAAAGGTTTCTAGAGAAGGAAAAGAAGTTGTATGTGGCTTCAGGGATTTGAAGAAAGCATATGACAGGGTGGATAGACAAGGATTGTGGAAAGTATTAAGAATATATGGAGTAGATGGGAAGTTGCTGAATGCCGTGAAGATATGTATGAGGGAGCTAAGGCTGCAGTGCATGAGGATGGTGAACTGAGTGAAATTTCTATCTGAATGTTGGTTTGAAACAGGAATGTGTCATGTCCCCATGGTTGTTCAATCTGTACATGGATGGGGTTATAAGAGATACAAAGTAGGGCAGTGCATCCTGGAGTGGCCCTAATGAGAGAGGGCAGTGTTTGGAAACTCCCTGTACTGTTGTTTGCAGATGATACTGTGTTAAGTGAAGACGAAAGGGAGCTGCAAGGCTTGGTGGATGAGTTTGGGAGAGTGTGTAAAAAACGGAATCTAAAGGTGAATGTAGGGAAGAGTAAAGTGATGGTCTTCGAGAGAAGTGAAGCCAGTGAATGTACAATACATTGAGGTTGGATGATGAGGAAATGGAAAATGTGAGTGCATTTAAGTACTTGGGTAGTGTGATGACAAGGGATGGAAGTTTAGAGGGTGAAGTGCTTTAAAGGGTATAACAAGGAAGTTCCTTGAAAGCAGTGATAAGAAACAGGGAAGTGAGCATGGAAGTAAAAAGTCCCTGCATGACAGTATTGTGATACCAACTCTAACGTATGTAAGTGAAGCTTGGACCTTGTTGGAAGGCCATAAGTCAAGAATGACAACAGTGGATATGAGTTATTTGAGAGACAGGCTGACAAATGAGGAAGTACAGGAGCGTTGTGGTGTGGATGCGGATGTGATAGAAAGCGTTAGGAGAAATACACTGAGGTGGTTTGGCCATGTGGAGAGGATGGAGAGCGAGAGACTGACGAAGAGAGTGAATGTCAGTGAGGTGGAGGGGGAAAAGGGAGGGGTAGGCCGAGGATGAGATGGAGGGATGGAATGGTAAGGTGTATTAGAGAGGGGTGTGTGAGCTGGAGCAGCGCCATAGAGTAGGAAGAGTTTGGCCAACCGCTGTACTGGGCACCATCTTGCATCTAAACGTCACCGACCAGGCATATGAAAACAATACTAAAAGTACAAGTATCAACCCCTAGCCTTTGTTTCGGGACAGGTCTTTTATATATGTAGATAAATATACATGTATAAATATACAGATAGATAGACAGACAGAGAGATGGGTAGATAGATATAAATATATATACATACATATATGGCTGATGATTATGATAGTACGTTTTTAATGTATAACAACAGGAGGAAAGAAAATGAAAACCCAAGCAAGGCCTGCCCTAAACCCACTTAGCAGCAAGTACGAATACCTTTGTTTTAGCTTGAAAATCTTGTATAAAAGCTGCTAGGTCCTTGAATGTTTACATTTTCTTTCCCACCACTTTATTAATACAGCTTTATTAATACACTTATCCATGTACAGAGTAAAAATATTTATATGCAAGACATATTATAACCTACAGCCTTAAAACAGTGTACGTTGAAGAGGTTTGACTTATACTTCTTTACAGCGAATCTTATAGCCATGCTTTAGCTTCCAGACTTACAGCATTGAGCCTCACTTTTGCCAATGTTTTGTTGTTTTTTGGCGTAGATATGAAGCCTTACAGTGAAGAATCTCCTCTGCAATTTCTTCCTAATGTCATATTGAAAAGAATGGGAAATAAAGCCCGCCGGAAAGACTGGACACCACACAGCAATTCCTATTAGTGTTGTGTGAGTATGTCTGTTCTCATTCTCTCTAATCTTTTTGGTCATCCATCTACGCATCTGTCTCTTACGATTCCTAAGGTATATATATCCACACACAGGTATACATTTCTTTGTTTACATCAAACCGAACTGAAAACAAATAAGCAACCCTATCAGCCTAACTATTTAATAAGTTTAGTACGTCTCAATCAACAGTAATAGTTAGAAAAGATACCGTAGGAATCGTAAGAGACAGATACGTAGATGGATGAACAAAAAGATTAGAGAGAATGAGAATAGACATACTCACACAACACTAATAGGAATTGTGTGGTGTCCAGTCTTTCCGGCGGACTTTATTTTCCCATTCTTTTGTGCTTGTGGGATCTCTAGGAAACCTGTGCAGTATCTTACCCATGCCTGTGAGGTTAGAACATCGCCAGGCTGCACAGTATACCATCTCGGGGTCAGTTATAGGCATATAGGAGGTGATATGGCCATAGAAAGTGTAGCGTCCAACTTGATCTCTGTGCTTTCTTATGGCAGTCAGGGAACTGAGGAGGTGAGGTGAGGATGCAATATGGTGCCCATATGTCACGTGACCGGTTCTCGGCCAATTACTGGTGACCTCGCGAGGTGAGGTCTGAAACAGAGTTGGCCAAACTCTTCCTACTCTTTGGCACTAAGCTGGGGTAAGGGCAGTGAAATGGTGAGGGACAGGATGACATGGAGTCAATTTGTTTGTGGCCACTCCTTACGTGATGGCAATAGATAGAATACACAGGTAGAAAGTGTTGTCCAAGATGGATGGCTGGAGAATGTAAAAGTAAATGTGTACAGGGGGAAGGGTGATGCCCTAGAAAGAGGAAATTATACAGGTATAAAGCTTTTGGACCAGATAATCATGGTAACGGAGAGAGTTCTAGAAGGTATGATTAGAGAAAGAGTGAATATTGATGTTATGCAGTTTGGATTTATGCCAGGCACAGGGACCAGTGATGCCGTGTTCATTGTTCGACAGCTTCAGGAAAAATATATAGGAAAGAAAAGAGAACTGTATTTTGTTTGACTTGGAGAAGGCCTGTGACAGAGTCCCTAGAAAGGTGGTGAAGTGGGCAATGAGAAAGCTTGGTTTGGAGGAGTGGCTGGTTAGGGTGGTTATGGCTATGTATGTGGGTGCTCACACCCAGGTAAGAGTGAATGGAGATTTGAATGATGAGTTTTCCGTGAACATTGGTGTGCATCAGGGGTCAGTCTTGAGTCCCATGTTGTTTATCATGGTAACTGAAGCACTCTCACTTGACTTCAGACAGGACTCACGTGGGAGATGTTGTATGCCGATGATTTGGTGTTGGTTGCTGAGAATGAATGGGAGGTGGAGGAAAGATTTAGGAATAGGAGAGATGGTATGGGGCACAAGGGCTTGAGAGTAAATGCAGATAAAACAAAAGTGATGTTACCTAGGGTTGGTGGTGGTACTGTCAAAGAAGAGGGAAAGTGGCCATGTGCGATTTGTCACAAAGGCGTGGGAAGTAATTCCATCTTGTGCAGTGTTTGTGATAAGTGGGTGCATAAGAGATGTAGTGGTATTACAGGTAGACTGCAAGATGATGCTGATTTCATGTGTGGGGTGTGTCAGGGAGAGCAGGTGGAGATTGCCAGGTGTGAAAGGACTGCTGGTGAGTCTTTCAAGTGTAAAGATAAGTTTTGTGACTTGGGAGACATGTTATGTGCTGAAGGTGGGGCTGGAGCTAGCTCTGTGTCTAGAGTGAACAGTGGTTGGAAGAAGTTCATGGAGCTGTTGTCTCTCCTGACATTGAGATGGCTCTCCCTCTGAGCTAAGGGATCTTTGTGTCTGGCCGGTGTTAGGAGTGTAATGTTGTATGGTAGTGAGACCTGGGCAGTAAAGGAAGAGGATGTTCACAGGCTCAAAGGTACAGAAATGACAATGATTCAATGGATGTACAATGTGTTCTTGAATGCGAGGCTTGGGGGGATAAGTTTATGATGGATAAGTAAAGAGGAAGGATGGGGCTGGAGTGTATTGACGTTGTGATGAGGAGAGGTAGATTGAGATGGTTTGGGCATGTGGAGAGGATGGGATGCAGGAAGTGAGAACTGTTATGTGGGGGTAGGGTTGTGAAAAGCAGACCTGGGATATCATAAAGTGTGACCTCAGGGATAAGGGACTGAATGGGGAGGCTGCCAGAGATCGAGCAGTGGCAGCATAGAGAACCGCCATCAGATGACCAAGGCTGAAGCATGCAAGCATGTTGGGGTCTTCATAAATGAAACAAAATGATCTATAGCCAGCTGCCATGAACCCGCAAAGGGTGACCGTTTGTCGTTTAGTAGTTCTAAAGGGAGGGGCACTAACCCTCCACCAACCCACTTGTTGACACGTAGGGAACACATGTGGGATGGTCATACAGTTACCACATGACGTCGTAAATGGTTTCCTGGCTTACAAGAAACCATTAGCGTTGTCACTCAATGTAAGGTCACCTGAATGGGAAAGAATAATAATAAAACATGGCAGGAAAGATGGGAGAAATAGGAAGAGAGGAGGGCAGACACAGAAAATGAATGATAAAGGTGATGGAAGAAGTAGGCAGCACTACATCAAGTGAGTGGATGGTGGTCACCACCACCTACCACCAAGAAATATAATGAAGAATGAAAAAAAAAATCTGAACAAAAATATCAAGAATCAGAGCAATAATAATAAAAGAAATTAATAACAAAATAAATATCTAGAAACACAGGAAGAACACAGTAAATATCTAGAAGCACAGCAAGAACACAGTAAATATCTAGAAGCACAGCAAGAACACAGTAACTATCTAGAAGCACAGCAAGAACACAGTAAATATCTAGAAGCACAGCAAGAACACAGTAAATATCTAGAAGCACAGAAAGAACACAGTAACTATCTAGAAGCACAGCAAGAACACAGTAAATATCTAGAAGCACAGCAAGAACACAGTAAATATCTAGAAGCACAGAAAGAACACAGTAACTATCTAGAAGCACAGCAAGAACACAGTAAATATCTAGAAGCACAGCAAGAACACAGTAAATATCTAGAAGCACAGCAAGAACACAGTAACTATCTAGAAGCACAGCAAGAACACAGTAAATATCTAGAAGCACAGCAAGAACACAGTAACTATCTAGAAGCACAGCAAGAACACAGTAAATATCTAGAAGCACAGCAAGAACACAGTAACTATCTAGAAGCACAGCAAGAACACAGTAAATATCTAGAAGCACAGCAAGAACACAGTACATATCTAGGGGTGTTTTTCAAGAATACTCCCCCAGTATCCCTGCTTGTCGTAAAAGGCGACTAAAAGGGTTGGCGGACGGTTAGTGCCCCTCCCCAGAAAACAACTAACTAAAAAAAACAAACAAGAAGCCTCGGACAAGGACTGACCAAACGATGACGACCCAGGACCGGACAAAGGACTTGGTAATGGGTACATGGAATGCAAGAGCAGCGAATAATGAGGTGAAAGAGAGAGAGATTGTCCAGGTGCTTGAGGGTGCGAAAGTGGATGTATGTGGAATAACTGAAACAAAATGGAGAGGAGAAAGTGTGAGAGAATGGGAGTATGGATGGGGTATATGTGCAGGAGTAGGTGAGAATGAGAGGGCAAAGGAAGGAGTATGTATAGTTGTGAGTAAAAGATGGAAGAAGAGCATAAGACAGTATGGATCAGTTGGGTCAAGGATTGTGTGGGTAAAGTTGAAAGTTGGAATACAAATGTGGGCGATTGTGTGTGTGTATGCGCCAACGCAAGATCATGCTAGAAGAGTGAGAGAAGAGTTCTAGACAAATGTAGAAGTGTGCATGGAAAAGTTTGGAAGGAATGAGAGAGTGTTTTTGATCAGTGATATGAATGGTAAAGTTGGGAATGTGAAGGTGGATGGAATAGTTGGTGAGTGGGGTGTGCCTGCTGAGATAGATCAGAATGGGAGTGCATTAGTGGACATTTGTGCTGGGAGGGGTTGGTGATAGCCAATACCCTCTTCAGGCATAAAATGATCCACAGGTATACATGGCGAGTGATAAGAAGGGTGGGTGGTGAACTGAATGAAAGGAAGGCAATGATTGATTATGTGTGTGTGGATGAAAGGATGCGAAGATGTGTAATGGATGCAAGAGCTTATAGAGGTTGGGGAGTGGACTTTCTGACCACTACTTGGTGGTGGCCAGAATTAGGATTCAAGTAAGATGGAGGAATAGAAGAAGGGAAAGACGAGAGGAAGTAGTAGTTGCAAGGAGAGTGGAAAGGTTACAAGAGGATGAGAAAAAGACAGAGTATAAGAGAGAAGTGGAGGAACGATTGGGCAAATATGAATTGAAGCAGATGGGAGACGTGGAAGGTGTGTGTAGGATATTTACAGAAGAAATATGTGCAGCATGTGATGTGGTGTGTGGAAGGAAGAGAAGACAGAGGGGGGTGCAAGGAACAGCGTGGTGGACTGAAGAGGTGAAACAGGCTGTGACACAAAAGAAGAAAGCATACAATGAATGGATGAGAAATAGGGGCGTGGAAGAAGTTGAGAAGCGGAAGAGAGAGTTATATGTAGAAAGAAAGAGGTGAAAAGATTAGTAAGAGAAAGAAGAGAGTGGATGAGGAATTTGGAAGGAATTTGAGTGGAAAGTGGAGGGACTGTAAGAAAATGTTCTGGAAAGAGGTGAAAAGAGTAAGACAGGGTGGAAGTGAAGTTAGCAGGGGAGTGAAAGATAAAAATGGTAGATTACTGGTGGAGAAGGGAGAAAAAGTGAGCAGATGGAGAGAACACTTTAAGGAATTGTTGAACATAGAGGATGGAAGTAATGCGAGTATAAGTGGCTGGGGAATGGCTGGGAGAAGGAGGGAGGTGAGAAGACAGGAAGAAATCAGTAGGATAGAAGTTGTGGAAGCAATGAAGAAAGTTAAATTGGGGAAAGCCTCAGGAATTGATGGAGTGTGTGGTGAAATGCTGAAGCATGGAGGAGAGATAGTAGTAGAATGGATGTGGAAGATGTGCAGGTTGGCCTGGGAGGAAGGTAGAGTCCCGGAGGATTAAGAGTCAGGTATAATTATTCCCTTGTACAAAGGAAAAGGGGAAAAAGAAGTGTGTGGTAATCATAGGGGCATTTGTCTTCTTAGTATAATAGGAAAAGTGTATGGTAGGATACTTATTGACAGAGTTAGAGAAAGAACAGAGAAATTAGTTGGAGAAGAACAGGGAGGCTTTAGGAAGGGAAGAGGTTGTGTAGATCAGATATTCATTCTTAGATCTTTAGTGGAAAAGTTTCTAGAGAAGGGAAAGAAGTTGTATGCGCCTTTCATGGATTTGGAGAAAGCATATGACAGGGTGGATAGACAAGGATTGTGGAAAGTGTTAAGAATATATGGAGTAGATGGGAAGTTGTTGAATGCTGTGAAGAGTATGTACGATGGTGCAAAGGCTGCAGTGCGTGTGGATGGTGAACTAAGTGAATTTTTCTCTTTGAAAGTTGGGTTGAAACAGGGATGTGTCATGTCTCCATGGTTGTTCAATCTATACATGGATGGGGTAAAAAAGAGGTACAAGGTGGGGTAGTGGATGTTGGAGTGGCCCTGGTGAGAGAGGATAGTGTTTGGAAACTCCCTGTACTGTTGTTTGCAGATGATACTGTGTTGTTGAGTGAAGACGAAGGGGAGCTGCAAGGCTTGGTGGATGAGTTTAGGAGAGTGTGTAAGAAACAGAATCTAAAGGTGAATGTAGGGAAGAGTAAAGTGATGGTCTTTGAGAGAGGTGAAGTCAGTGAATGTACAGCGAGGTTGGATGGTGAGGAATTGGAAAATGTGAGTACGTTTAAGTACTTGGGTAGTGTGATGAATAAGGATGGAGGTTTAGAGTGTGAAGTGCTTGAAAGGGTACAGCAGGGAAGAAAGGTTTCTGGTTCTTTGAAAGTAGTGATAAGAAACAGGGAAGTGAGCATGGAAGTGAAAAAGTTACTACATGACAGTATTGTGATACCAACTCTAATGTATGGAAGTGAAGCTTGGACGTTGTTGGAAGGACACAAGTCAAGAGTGAGAGCAGTGGAAATGAGTTATTTAAGAGGAGCCTGTGGAGTCACATGGAGAGACAGGCTGACAAATGAGGATATAAAGGAGCGTTGTGGTGTTGATGTGGATGTGATAGGAAGCGTTATGAGGAACACACTGAGGTGTTTTTTTTTGTGAAGAAGAAGGAACCAAAGGCCATGAGCCCGCAAAACTGTTCCTTCCAAGAGAAAAACAAAATACAAGAGAGAGCCATATTCAAGATCCATTCATTTCGAGATGCCTGGACACACTGCGTTTGAAAGACTGGAGATCATAGGAAGCAGGAAATACAGACAGAGGGAGACAGTTCCAGAGTTGACCTGTTGCATAAATGAAGGACTGGGAGTAACGGTTAACTCTTGCATTAAAGAGTTGGACAGAAAAGGGGTGAGAGTTTGCTGCTAGACGGGTGTTACGTGCCCGTCGTAGAAGTGGAGGAATGCATGCAGACAGTTCAGAGGAACAGTGACCATTGAAGTAGCGATAGAAAAGAGATAAAGATGCAACATTGCGGCGAAGAGACAGAGGTTGAAGGGAGTCAGTAAGAGGGGGAGAGTTAATGAGATGGAAAGCCTTTGACTCCACCCTATTGAGAAGAGCTGTATGTGGGGAGCCTCCCCACACATGAGAGTTGTACTCCACACTGGGGCGGATAAAACCCCTGTATAGAGTCAACAATTGTGCAGAGGCAAAGAAGGAACGGAGTCGGCTTAGCACACCTAATCGCTTGGAAGCAGATTTTACGAGATGTAATATGATCTTTCCAAGATAAGTCCCGAGTAAATGAAACCTCAAGGATGTTCAAGGATGATGCAGGATTAAGTTGAGTATTATTAAACATAAGTGGGTATACCTGTGGAAGATTTTGTCGGGTTGATAGGTGCAAAAACTGAGTCTTTGATGCATTAAAAACTACCAGATTATTTTACCCCAGTCAGAGATACGAGCCAAGTCAGACATAAGGTGTGCCATAGCCTCATCCCTTGCCTGTTGAAGTAACTGCTGAGATGGACGTTGTGTGGATCGAATGGAAAGGAGAAGGGTGGAGTCATCAGTGTATGAGTGGATAGTGTTAGATGTACAGCTTAGAAGGTCATTGATGAATAAAAGGAAGAGAATTGGTGATAGGACAGAGCCCTGAGGAACGCCACTGTTAATAGATCTAGGAGATGAACGATAGCCGTCTACAACAGCGGCTATAGAACGACCAAAAAGGAAGCTAGAGATGAAGGCACAGAAAGAAGGATAGAAACCGTAAGAGAGCAGTTTGGAAATTAAAGATTTATGCCAGACTCGATCGAAAGCCTTTGAGATGTCAAGTGCAATGGCAAAGCTTTTGCCAAAGTCCCGAAAGGAGGATGACCAGGAGTCTGAAAGGCAGGTGAGAAGGTCGCCTGTGGAGCGTCCCTGACGGAACCCATACTGACGATCAGAAAGAAGGTTGTGATAGGAGAGGATGGAGGGTGAAAGACTGACGAAGAGAGTGTATGTGAGTTAGGTGGAGGGGGGAAGAGGGAGGGAGGCCGAGGATGAGATAAAGGGATGGGGTGGAGAGGTATATTAGAGAGGGGGGTGTGAGTTGGGAGCAGGGCAGTGAAATGGCGAGGGACAGGGCGACTTGGAGGCGATTTGTTTGTGGCCACCCCAAACGGGATGGAGGCGTCTGACAATAGATAGATAGACAGCAAGAACACAGTAAATATCTAGAAGCACAGCAAGAACACACTAAATATCTAGAAGCACAGCAAGAACACACTAAATATCTAGAAGCACAGCAAGAACACACTAAATATCTAGAAGCACAGCAAGAACACAGTAACTATCTAGAAGCACAGCAAGAACACACTAAATATCTAGAAGCACAGCAAGAACACACTAAATATCTAGAACAAAGAAATTTATCAAGAACAAAAGAAATATCAAGAAGAACAGAAAGAAGCTCCAGCAGAACACTATGCAGAAGTAGAGGAACCGGTGAGTGGGCAGACAGGACCTTCACCAGCTGTGTGAGGAGATGAGTGGGCAGACAGCACCTTCACCAGCTGTGTGAGGAGATGAGTGGACAGACAGCACCTTCACCAGCTGTGTGAGGAGATGAGTGGGCAGACAGCACCTTCACCAGCTGTGTGAGGAGATGAGTGGGCAGACAGCACCTTCACCAGCTGTGTGAGGAGATGAGTGGGCAGACAGCACCTTCACCAGCTGTGTGAGGAGATGAGTGGGCACACAGCACCTTCACCAGCTGTGTGAGGAGATGAGTGGGCACACAGCACCTTCACCAGCTGTGTGAGGAGATGAGTGGGCAGACAGCACCTTCACCAGCTGTGTGAGGAGATGAAACTGAAGCAACAAGAGGTGGCAAACAGTAAGGTAGAGAGAATAAGCGGCCAGGTAAGAGAGGTGAGGCAAGAGGTGTCCTGTATAGTGGAGGATAAAGTCAGGACGTGTGTAACAGGGTTGAAGTTCTTTGTTCTTCATGATGTTCTCTCAACACCGCTAGTATATGTTTCTTTTCTTCATGCTGTGCTGCTAACACTGCAAGTATTTCTTTTGTTCTTTCTGTGCTGCTAACACTGCAAGTATATTTGCCAGAGATATATCCACTGTTTTGGCAACCTGTCCATGCTCTCTCTCAAAACATATGCCACTCCTGACGCCAATGTGTTGCACTGCAGAGTTTGTTGATATATTTAGAACAATGAGTACACAAACCGGACATGATCAAAAGCCACTAAACATTTTTGGGTTTTATTCCTTCCTGGCTTAGGTGAGGTATACTGGCTAAATACTGTGGCTTTTCTCTCTCTCATGCTACCTTCATCATTACTCCCTAATACTCAATCATTATCTGTTCATATACTGGCTACTCTGTCTTTCACTGATTAACACTCATTGTCTGACTGACTACTCATCACCCTGAACCTACTCTCTGTTGGCCGCCACACACAAACCAAACTAGGAGGCTTTACATTATCCCCCCCCCCCCAAACTGACTCCATCTCTAAAACAACACAGGATATTCTAGAGCCTGGGAGGGAACTCACATTGTACCACATAATAATCCACTTAAATCTATAATACACAATAACAGTCACGACAAAAACAAATTCCCAAGGTAAGACATGTCCATTTTCTAAAATGTTCCTCACAGTTCCAGACATAAAACTTCGGCCTAATCCTATGGCATAACACTTAATTTCTAGAATGTTCCTCATCTCCAGATATAAACCATCAACTTAATCCTACCGCATAATGCTTGACTTCTGGAGGGTTCCTCACACCTACACATATAAACCACTAAGCTAATCCCACTGACACAACAGGGGGACAAATGGACCAGCCTTCTGTGCCGCATTAGAATGGCATCACAAATTGATACATGCCAAAACCAGGATGTTAGGATTATTAAAGTTAGATTACAGAAAGTTGTTAGGACAAGATAAATGCTATATGGTTCAGTTAAGGTTAGGTTATAATAGGTTAGATTAGGTAGCATTAGGCAAAATTAGGTTAGGTGTGGTCAGGGTTAGATTAATATAGGCTAGGTTAGGTAGGACTGGCAAAAATTAAATTAGGTATGATCAGGGTTAGGTTAGGTAGCATTAGGCAAAATTAGGTAAGTTATGGTCAAGGTTAGATTAAAATAGGCCAGGCCTGGATAAATTAGGTTAGGTCACAAAAATTTAGGTTAGGTAGGGTATGGGCAGGCCACAGTTGACGAGGGTATGGGCAGGCCACAGTTGACGAGGGTATGTTACAATCACTGGGCTGGGTTTGGGCAAATCACTACTGATGAGGGAAAATTTGTGCCAAAATAGTATTAGACGGTGTCCATCTGTCTCGCGCACAAGATGGCCTCCACTGAAACTTAAAAATGCACTCATGGAAAAAAAGAAAATAAAAATCAGTGTAATATAAGGAGAAGGGGAGGGGGGCAAAACAAGATGATTTTGTGTCTCCTTGATGATTACCCCTCTGAGCTTCCACCCAGGCATACATACTATATATGGCATTTACCTCATATCTGCCATAAAACTGTACACAGCAGAAATATTGGTAGTGCAATTTAATTTATCATCATCACTATCCATGGTAAGCAGGGCCATGCAGAGCCATGGAAAACCATCACAGGTAAAATCATCCTTACAACCAGCTATTGTTCTTTTATCATAAACTAGAGGAGCAAAACCTGGATTCAAATCTGAACCAGATCAAGATCTGCTCCATTATCTATCAATGAGTACAGACAGAAGAGGCCTTAACTACAGTCAAATGCTCTAGTTTGCTGGTGTCCTGTTCATTACACAAATTGTAATGCTAATTTTTGTGCTGTATCATCACATAATATAATAATATTATTATACATGAAATACACAAATAATTTGAAAAGCATGCAGGGAATATACACTGGATGTTGGTTTCACCAGCTACTGCTTACATCCTAGCCTGCTGCCCACTCACTGACACAGACTTCCCCACTTTGGTATCCTACTTGTCAATAATACGAGAAACAAGACAACACATGAAGCTGTTTGGTTTTACTAAGTCATATCCACAGCCTCATGGTTTCTGGCTCATCCAAACTTAGTTCTCTGACCAATTTATAACAAATGCTCTCACTTCTCTTTCTGCCAAGCTACTTACATATCCACAAATATTTTCTACTCATATTCCACTTCTTTTATCATGAACATTGCCAGATTCGCAGCATCCTGGTTGTTCATCACTTCTTTCTTTTCACACTGATGCCTGCATTAGTAAAACTCAACAGAGAAAACCACCATTGTCTTGCATTCATCTGGAAATATTTGCCTTTTTTTTTTTTCCTTGTGTGCACAGGACTACGCATGTGATCACCTTTTCGAAATTCATTGCTCTTGTTATTGCTTCTCTGTTATTAACTGAATATATATATCCATGTGACCATGGCTTAACCACAGGCTGGATAGCACCATCATGTGGCTTAACCACAGGCTGGATAGCACCATCATGTGGCTTAACCACAGGCTGGATAGCACCATCATGTGGCTTAACCACAGGCTGGATAGCACCATCATGTGGCTTAACCACAGGCTGGATAGCACCATCATGTGGCTTAACCACAGGATGGATAGCACCATCATGTGGCTTAACCACAGGATGGATAGCACCATCATGTGGCTTAACCACAGCACGATCATGTGGCTTAACCGCAGCACCATCATGTGGCTTAACCACAGGATGGATAGCACCATCATGTGGCTTAACCGCAGCACCATCATGTGGCTTAACCGCAGCACCATCATGTGGCTTAACCACAGCACCATCATGTGGTTTACCCACAGGATGGATAGCACCATTATGTGCTTAACCACAGGCTGGATAGCACCATTATGTGGCTTAACCACAGCACCATCATGTGGCTTAACCACAGCACCATCATGTGGCTTAACTACAGCACCATCATGTGGTTTAACCACAGGCTGGATAGCACCATCATATGGCTTAACCACAGGCTGGATAGCACAATCACGTGGCTTAACCACAGGCTGGATAGCACCATCATGTGGCTTAACCACAGGCTGGATAGCACCATCATGTGGCTTAACCACAGGCTGGATAGCACCATTATGTGCTTAACCACAGGCTGGATAGCACCATCATGTGGCTTAACCACAGGCTGGATAGCACCATCATGTGGCTTAACCACAGCACCATGATGTGGCTTAACCACAGGCTGGATAGCACCATCATGTGGCTTAACCACAGGCTGGACAGCACCATCATGTGGCTTAACCACAGCACCATGATGTGGCTTAACCACAGTATGGATAGCACCATCATGTGGCTTAACCACGGGCTGGATAGCACCATCATGTGGCTTAACCCTTTCTGGCCACAAATAGGTCCAGCCTGAGAAACCACATTTTTGACCCAAAAATCAAGGTTTGTAAATTTAGAAAGACACACAATATTCATGCATAAGGAACTAATACTCATCTGTCCACAAAATATTTGGGCTTTACTTAGCATACAAGAGCCACAATAACCATGGGAAGCTGCACAGCAAGTGGTGTGTGGTGTCTCAAGCCAGTGCACTTCTGTATACAAAATGACAGAGAAACACTCCTACTAACTCAAAATCATAAGTCTGTGTTTATTTCTTCACAACTGGATTGTGTAATACCCAGGAAATGAAAAAATATTGAGAGAACTACTGATAACATTCACCAGCCACAGTTTTGAGTTGCAGCCAAATAGGCAAGCCACAATCGTGGCCATGAGACCCATACTGATACAGCCACAATCGTGGCCATGAGACCCATACTGATACAACCACAATCATGGCCATGAGACCCGTACTGATACAGCCACAATCGTGGCCTTGAGACCCATACTGATACAGCCACAATCGTGGCCATGAGACCCATACTGATACAGCCACAATCGTGGCCATGAGACCCATACTGATACAGCCACAATCGTGGCCATGAGACCCGTACTGATACAGCCACAATCGTGGCCTTGAGACCCATACTGATACAGCCACAATCGTGGCCATGAGACCCATACTGATACAGCCACAATCGTGGCCATGAGACCCATACTGATACAGCCACAATCGTGGCCAGGAGACCCGTACTGATACAGCCACAATCCTAGCCTGGAGACCTGAATGGTTTAAACATGGGGTGGATAACATTGTCTCGTGGCTTAACCACACGATAGATACCACGGTCTCATTTTTGCCATGCTTGGCCACTGCTACCCTAAGATGGTTTTCTAAACTTCCCTCTATCTCCTCGCCTGTGAACACCTCAGGGGTGTCCTTGGGTAGATATGGATGCAGGAACATTGCTTCTGCCCTGTGATGGACTAAGAGCTTTGGCATTCCTCCCAGATCTTTACAGCAGTGACCCTTACCACCTTTGTTGGGTCAGCCCTAATCTTGGGTCACCATTCCCAGTCTTCAGATTAGTAGCCCATCCTTTTACCAGGAATTCTTTTACCCTGTTGAGAGCAGACACATTGGTACCATCCCAGGACACTGATGGTCGACCCATCCCACTCCAGGATGGGGTGGGATGGCTCGACCCTGTCCTGAGGACTAACATCCTCTCCTTGAATAAGGCCCAAGTAATCAGGGTCACATTAACTTTCTGGGGGCTGTAGCGAGACCACCAGTTGTAGGCTAAACCAGATATTGGGGCTCCTACCCAGGGAAGCAGCCCCCATCATGAGGTCTTGTGTGATGCCTGTCACTGTAATGTTATCATTTATCAATTTATTTGATTTTTTTTTTTTTTTTTTTTCAGTGGTGGGGGCCTTGGCTGTGAGTTATTCAGCCTAGTGATTAATCTACCCCTGCATGTAGCCTCTTGACTGGGCATAATTAGTTAACACCAAGCCATTGTGAAGGACTGTCCTGTCCTAACATGGACACTGTCTTTTAAATCACAATCTGAATCCTTGTTTGTGATGCCATCCCATTGTGAATGACTGTCCCATCATAATATAGGAACAGCACATCTTGTGTCATAGTAAATCACACTCTGAAAACCTATTGGTGGCATCATCCATCCATCCATCATCCAATCCTATGTTGCCCCATGAGGAGTGTAGGAACCCTGGGCTAGGCAAGTTGGTTCTGACATTGAAGATAAGAGTGACCAGCCTCACTCATCCCTGAGTGGCATTACATGAGCAATAATCCCCAACCACCCATTGGATATAAACCTTCACTGGCTCAATCCGACTGGAGTGCCTTAATTACCCACTAAACCACCAGGTGCCATAATTTGGTTATATGGTTACCACCCAGCATAGTAAATGGTTTCCTGGTGTACAGGAAACTATTTGGCTTGTCACTCAGTGTAAAGTCACCCATAGGCAGGAAAAGGAGGAAAGAATGAAGGTAAGAAAAACAGAAGAGGAAGTGTAAAGTCACCATAGGCAGAAGGAAGAGGAATGAATGAAGGAAAGAAAGACAGAAGAGAAAGGAAGGAAGAGAGGAAAGGGCAGACATCCAAACCAGCACTACATCGAGTGAGTGGATGGTAAGGGCCCCACCTCCCACCAATTGGTGTCATCCAGCCATCATAAATGATTATCACATCCTACCCCAAAAACAACATACAGTAGTTGTACTTTCCATTCCTCTTCCTTCTGTCCATGGGTGACCCTACACTGAGTGACAAGCCAAATGGTTTCCTGTACACCAGGAAACCATTTACTATACTGGGTGGTAACCATATAACCAAATTATAGCGCCTGGTGGTTTAATGGGTAATTAAGGCACTCCCATCAGACTGAGCCAGTGCAGGTTTATATCCACAGGATGGTTGGAGTTTATTGCTCACATAATTACATTCAGGGATGAAAGAGGCTGGTCATTCACATCTTAAATGCCAGGACCAACTTGCCTAGCCCTCTCATGGGGCAACACTGGACTGTATGATGAATGAATGAATTAATATACTTTCAACACATTCCCGCATCTTTTTCTTTCACAACCATTAAAACTTTATCATATCTTGCCTTTCTGCCTAGTTCCATCATACCCTCTAATTACATGCCTTCATAATATGCATTTATTTGTATGTAAGCTGTTCCTATTACGCTGGACATCTCCTAAAGCATGGTAATTTGGGTGAAAAAATACACTGTGTTGGTGAAAAATGTGCACTGCAAACATATCATGTACTAATGCTATCAAGGGTGACACATCTTACTTGATTTTTGCCTTATATTTTTCATGACATGCTTGACATTAGTGATTTAAGCACCCAGCCAGTGCTCTACCTTGCAGTTAAAGTGCCCTCCCCCCCCCCCTAGAAGACAAATATAAAGGAAAATCTTGAATCAAAAGCACTGTAAAAATTGTGTTCCATTAGACCTGCCCCAGTAAATTAAAAACACTTAAACACACTCTCACTACAAGGTGGTGCACTAGCCATATCCCGCCCCATCCCGATGTTTCCTGGGCAGTGGTACGCCCCAGTCCCGACATTTTTGGACCTTTTTTTCTTGGCTCAAACATCCACTTTTGGTGAGAAACATCGAAAATTCATAGAGAAATCGCTCACCTGAGGTTTAAAATACTCGATCCAGGTACGAGTTCCTCCTTACCTGACTGGGTTTTCTAACAGGCTGGCACCAAAGAAAACGAGTTCTATGGGAGGGTAACTATTTTATCCACTCATAAACAGTATTTATTTAATTACTTGGTACGAATTTATATGTAGTACAAGAGGTTTTCAAACAGTAACATAGGCATTATATGCATTGTTTCACTCACTAACTCATCACCATTCATGACCTTTTTTTACCACATTACCTGATCATCATTTCTGACTGTTTCTTCCTCTAATGCTATGTAAACTTTGTCCTCCACATTGTCATCGATTGAGGAATCACTCTGGCCCTGAATGTCTTTATTGGCCAGGTCACTGGTAACACGTGAATTGCCGAGACAATGGCGTGCAGCGGGGGGAGGAGAGGTTATGCGGTGTAAGGCATTGTCCCTGCTTGGCATCTTGTAGAGGAATAGAGGAAGGTGTCCCGTGTATACGTGCCAAAAATCACTCATGAAATCACTCGCGAAAATTGAAAATTGTGCAAATTAGGGACCTTGCAATGTTGCCGTGTTAATTTACGTCTCCGAGATATGAGTGCACATCATGTGAGGATGTGAATTCACGTCTCCGGGACGCGGCGGGTTAAACACAATTATCCCATAATAAAATGTATTAAAAAAAAGGTAAGTTGCAAGACCAACAGTACAGCACCCTCACGTCCAACACGTGTTTGTCTAGCACGGAGAGCAAAAAATTAGTACGATTTAATACAATTTAATTACTGTAACATGGGTGCATTAGCATAACATGCACAGAGCTCTGAGAAGTGGGCAAAATCCGAAGAGTTCGCCTCTAGCAAAATCACCCCC
Source organism: Coenobita brevimanus (assembly GCF_032717465.1). Taxonomy (NCBI): domain Eukaryota; kingdom Metazoa; phylum Arthropoda; class Malacostraca; order Decapoda; family Coenobitidae; genus Coenobita; species Coenobita brevimanus. Next base: position 17,570 of record NW_027642775.1, on the reverse strand, counting down.
GGTCCAACACGGTCATACTGGACGTTCCTGTGATGCTGACAGCCAATCAAAACTTCTGATCAAGCTGCCTCCCCCACCCGCTATCGTGACGTGATCGTGATGTCACCCAATCAAAAATGCTTCTGCTCTCGCATGATGTTTTGTTTAAATTTCTCACGCCACAGTGCCACTCAGTCGCATAATTTGCATTGGAAGGTGCTTTTTTCTCGCTGCATTTTCTGCCCTTGCTACTGCATTTTATCCAGCTCACGATGCCTAGGAAGCCTTCTGAGAACCCCAAGAAGCGGCGGCACCTCCCTCAGGCCACCAAGCTAGAAATCATTGAGAGGAAGAAGAAAAGGGAGAGGAAAGTAGACATCGCCAAGGCCTACGACATGAATGATGCCAGCATGAGGACCATAATAAAAAACCAAGACAAAATCCTGGCAGCAGTGCAGGCTTACGGAGTGCTAAGACAGGCAGAAGCAGGATCTTCCATGGATGAGGATTAGGACAGTGATTCTGAGTGTGATTTCGCAGGATTTATGAGGGAGGTTGAGGAGGAGCAGCAGCCATTACCCGCTAGTGACGCCAGCAGCCATCCTCCGGGGACCCATTAGGACTACCTACAGCCTCGGATACCACCTTCCATTCCCAGCAAGCCCACCAACACTATCCTAAAAGGTAAGTTATCATTCATAGTACAACACCATTTATTATAATTACAGTAGTACCAATATATGTAAAGGTATATGGTACGTATTTAGGGTGACTTTTCCTAGGGTTGCTGACATAATTCATTTTTCCCCATAAGCTCTGTTGTTTGTCCAACACGTTTTTGGTCCAACACGGGACCTATGCATGACAATATTACCGTGTTGGATGCAAGGGTACTGTACATACATGTACAATATTTTTGTGTACAGATGTTGTGCAGGATATAGTGCACCTTGCTGCCCAGTTTATTGTGTACTAAATGAATGCCCTGTACTGCTGTACAACTATCACAGTGAACAGCCCTCTCCTAATACAGTGCACCCTCGATATAACTAACTACTGAAACTGGTACCAAACCCTTGATGTTATAGCCCAACACCGTGCTGTTCAGTAATTTCCAAGGCATTGTGGCTTTTACCGAACAAAGATTGTTAAATATACAGCATTGTTTGGCCGTATACTCATACACAATAACATACTGGTAGGTCTAAATGGTTCTTTTTCTCAATAAATGCTCTATTTACTAACTGATGTGTTTATTTATTTTTACATTTCTGGGAGTAATTGCACTCCAAATAAAGACCAAAATAGGCTTTAGATAAATTATGTTTATTCTAATCTTTCTGGGAGTAATTACACTGCAATGAAAGACTGCAAGTAGGCCTTGGATAAATCTATGTTCATTTGTCATTCAGTATTTATAAGGAAAATGTGGGTAATGGGAACTCACACTGTACATTACCTGTTACATTAGGGTAAATACTACATAATAGAGAATAGCAAAGCAAACAGTACAGAAAAGCTGCATGTACAATAAACATTAAAAAAAAAAATGCATTCCACCACTGGCACAGATAATCATTGATAACCACCAAAATCCTGAACTATACTGTACACTGCCTATACATTACTGTACACGTGCTGTTCAGTATTTACAGGTAAAGTGTGGGTAAAGAAAAATCACTGTATATTAACCCCATCATTACCGGAAATGTGTTGTGTGTCACGTGCGTTTCACAATTTCATGCGCACATGCCCTACCGAGTGTGCCCCCGTGACACGCATATGATAGTTACAACCTGTGTGTGTACAGGGCTCCCAGGGACTCTGTTTAAGGGTTATGTGCATCCACGTGGTGGCAGTTGTGTCTGTGTTTGTAAACAAAGAGCTCCAGCCCCTGGTGGTGTGATCCATACGTCAGTGAAACGTTATGAACTTCGACCACTCATGTACTGCCAATTCTGTGATGCAATTTCTACACACCAATCATAATATTTCATTTATATTTACCAAATTAACATCCCATATATTTGGCAACACATGCCTCCCAAGACTATATATATCAGTCACTGGCTTCCCTCAAATTCAGTACCACTTGCATTGCGTGAGGGGAGAATACTGTGTGATTCATTATGCAGTTATGAAGCAGTTACCACTGTCTGATAGTGAGGATGAATATGACGGTGGGTCAATGAGTGATTTTGAGTTCTCTGATGATTCAATGGAAAGTGATGATACTGAATTTGACCCAGACAATGTTAGTGAAGTTGAAACTGAGAGTAATGATGATGAGAGTATTGAGACGTTGTCTGCGGCCAGTGACGAGTCATGTAGCCCCCCTCCCTCCTCAACCAGTGCAGTTGCCAGCACTGCCACACACTTTACACTTCTTTCTGACCCTTTTTCTGACACCAGACATAACCCTCTCCCTACATATGACACTGATTTTCCTGATGTATATCCAAGTATTATTCTACATCATCAAAGCCATCCTATGAGTGTCTTTGACTGTTTTCAGTTATTTTTGGGGAAGGATATGATTGCTGCTCTGTGTCTCTGGACAAATACACTATCTATCCATCTACTCCCAGACGCTTCAATCCCATTTGGGGTGGCCACAAACACCTCCATGTTGCCCTGTCCCCCGCCATTTCACTCCCCTGCTCCAAACTCACACCCCCCTCTCTCATATACCTCTCCACCCTATCCCTCCATCTCATCCTCGGCCTACCCCTCCCTCTTCCCCCTCCATCTCACTCACATACACTCTCTTCGTCAGTCTCTCACTCTCCATCCTCTCCACATGGCTAAACCACCTCAGTGTGTTCCTCATAACACTTCCTATCACATCCACATTCACACCACAACGCTCCTTTATATCCTCATTCGTCAGCCTGTCTCTCCATGTGACTCCACAGGCTCCTCTTAAATAACTCATTTCCACTGCTCTCACTCTTGACTTGTGTCCTTCCAATAACGTCCAAGTTTCACTCCCATACGTTAGAGTTGGTATCACAATACTGTCATGTAGTAACTTTTTCACTTGCATGCTCACTTCCCTGTTTCTTATCACTGCTTTCAAAGAATCAGCAACCTTTCTTCCCTGCTGTACCCTTTCAAGCACTTCACCCTCCAAACCTCCATCCTTACTCATCACACTACCTAAGTACTTAAACGTACTCACATTTTCCAATTCCTCACCATCCAACCTCGCTGTACATTCACTGACTTCACCTCTCTCAAAGACCATCACTTTACTCTTCCCTACATTCACCTTCAGATTCCGTTTGCTACACACTCTCCCAAACTCACTCACCAAGCCTTGCAGCTCCCCTTCGTCTTCACTTAACAATACAGTATCATTTGCAAACAACAGTGCAGCGTGTTTCCAAACACTGCACACTCTCACCAGGGCTACTCCAACATCCACTACCCTACCTTGTATCTCTTTTATAACCCTGTCCATATGCAGATTGAACAACCATGGAAACATGACACATCCCTGTTTCAATTCAACCTTCAAATAGAAAAATTCACTCAGTTCACTATCCACATGCACTGAAGCCTTAGCACCCTCATACATATTCATGACATTCAACAACTTCCCATCTACTCCATATAGTCTTAACACTTTCAACAATCCTTGTCTATCCACCCTCTCATATGCTTTCCTGAAATCCATGAAGGCCGCATACAACTTCTTTCCCTTCTCTAGAAACTTTTACACTAAAGATTTAAGAATGAATATCTGATCTACACAACCTCTTCCCTTCCTAAAGCCTCCCTGTTCTCCAACTAATTCCTCTGTTATATTCCTAACTCTGTCAGTAAGTATCTTACCATATACTTTTCGTATTACAGTAAGAAGACAAATGCCCCAATGATTACCACACACTTCTTTTTCACCTCTTCCTTTGTACAGGGGGAATAATTATAGCTGACTTCCAATCCTCCATGACTCTACCTTACTCCCAGGCCAATCTGCACATCTTCCATGTCCATTTTACTACTATCTCTTCCCCATGCTTCAGGATTTCACCACACATTCTATCAATTCCTGGGGCTTTCCCCATTTTAACTTTCTTCATTGCTTCCACAACTTTCATCCTACTGATTTCTTCCTCTCTTCTCACCTCCCTCCTTCTTCCAGCCATTCCCCAGTCACTTATATTTGCATTACTTTGATTCTCTATGTTCAACAACTCCTCAAAGTGTTCTCTCCATCTGCTCACTTTTTCTCCCTTCTCCACTAGTCATCTACCATTTTCATCTTCCACTCCCCAACTAACTTCTTTGCCACCCTGTCTAACTCTCTTTACCTCTGTCCAGAAAATTGTCTTACTGTACGTTACATCCACCTTACACTCAAATTCCTTCAAAATTCTTCATCCACTCTCTTCTTACTCTTTCTTACTAATCTTTTTAGTTCTCTTTTCCTCTCTACATATAACTCTCTCTTCCGTCTCTCAACTTCTTCCACACCCATTTCTCATCCACACACTACATGCTTTCTTCTTTTGTGCCACAGTCTCTCGCACCTCTTCATTCCACCATGCTGTTTTCTGCACCCTCTTTCACCTTCTCTTCACCCCACATACCACCTCACATGCTGCACAGATTTCTTCTGTGAATATCTTGCACACACCTTCCACGTCCCCCATCTGCTCCAATCCATATTTACCCAATCACTCCTCCACTTCCCTCTTAAATTCTGCCTTTTCTTCCTCCTCTTGTAAGATTTCCACCCTCCTTGTATGCACTACTTCCTCCTGTCCTTCCTTTCTTCTATTTCTTCATTTCATTTGGACTTCGATTCTGACCACCACCAAGTGGTGATCAGAAAGTTCACTCCCCCGACCTGTATATACTCTTGCGTCCAGTAAACACCTTCTCATTCTTCCAACCACACACACATAATCAATCACTGCCTTCCGTTTATTCAATTCACCACCAACCCTTCTCATCACTCGCCACGTATACCTATGGATCATTTTGTCCCTGAAGAGGGTATTGGCTATCACCAACCCCCTCCCGGCACAAATGTCCACTAAAGCACTGCCATTCTCATCCATCTCTGCAGGCACACCCCACTCACCAACTACTCCATCCACCTTCACATTTCCTTCTTTTCCATTCATATCTCCAATCAAAAACAAAAGAATGAAGGAAAGAGAGAAAAGAGGATGGAAGAAATGAAGGATGGAGGAAAGGAAAGGGCAGACACCCAACAGCAGCACTACATCGAGTGAGTTGATGGTGAGTGCCCCCACCTATCACTGATTATCACCCATGGTTAATAATGTCTTGGCTCAGTAGATCGTATCACACGCTGCATTAGGTGTGGCCAGCCACAAGTACCAACAGTAGCTAAAGGGGCACTTCAGACCTAAGCACTCACATGTAGTTTTTTTTTCCTACAACCAACTTTTTAAACATTTTCTATTAACCCCTTAACCACGGGGCGTCACTTTCGTGATGCTTGGGAGCAAGGGATCATACCGCAGGGCGTCGCTTTTGTGATTCTGTGTTATTTTGAATTCACCCGGGCTTCCAAGTGGGGGCTTGTATCATCTATCAGTACTGCCAATGTCCAACACTAGTCAGCACTCCTAATCTCATCTGTACTCCCATCCATTGTTGACAATTTAGCCATTTCTCCCCGTTCTTGACTCCCCACCCAACACCCCCTCCATTACACTATCCTCTCGCCTGCCCGGCCGTGCTACGCTAAGTAAATCTTCCCTGGAATTTTTCACTGATTTCATCCATTGAAATAAGCCCTATGCCCTATTCTTATACCAAATAATATATACAAGAAAGAAATAAGGTAAGTGAGAGTGCCATACACCTGGAATTGGCTAATTATCACCTGACAACACCTCACGTGCACTCGTTCACTAATTTTCGCTGTTTTTTTCCCCTTGAAATATGCCATATAATCTATTTTCGTAATAAATATACATATAAGGAGGGAAGGGAGGAGCCTAAGTGATATTTACATTCACCTGGAACTACCTAATTTATAATGTATTGTCTAGATTTCCTGCCAATCATTTCAGTGAAATACATAGCTGTTTCAAGAGCTACGTTGGTAGAACTGAATAACCCCTAAGTAGGCCTCAACCCGGGCCGGCCCTCCTTTATCAGTTTTCTCTCATCTTCCAAAGTCAGCAAGAGGCTCATCCTCTTGCTGACTTCAGGGCCTTTTTTCACCCCCATGCAAAGGGCCCTGTGACCTTTACCCCCTACTAAACCTTGTGTGGAAAGAGGTAAAGGGCTGACAATTGATAAAAGAGTGACTACGATCTTTCTATTGAGTAAAACAGTGCAAGTGGAATTGTAAATAATGTGTAAATAATGTGTAAACAGCAAGTGAAAGTTATGAATGTAAATATACATGAACAATGGAAAATAGTTTTATAAGTTACTTCAAGTGACAGTGCATAACACAGTGTAAATAAAATAGAAATGTAAATAACGTAAATAAAATAGAGAACGTAAATAGAAATGTAAATGAGTAGTATTATAAGAATACGAGTATATACCCTAGGAGTAATGAAAGTGAAAGTTTCACTCTAGCATGTCTGAATGCTATGAGTTATGAGAGTGAAGATGAAAGTGACATTCACTCTCAATTCCAGTATACAGGACGAGAAAGTGAATGCTACGTATTTTACTGAAAGAAATTGAATCCCTACAGTGACAATACTAATACTACTGAAGGAAACTTATGGATGAAGACTGTAGATATATGTAAGTGTTATATAGTAATAGAAATATAAAGTGTGAGGAGTTTTATGAATAATAAATGACAGAGTACCAAGAGCAAACTAGCGCAAGTGCGGCGGTCAGACGCGCTCATAGTTTTCATTGCTTTCACAGTGGGTTTTTTTTTTGGAGTATGGATCCCAAACTACTTGAAAATCATAGAGTAGTGTTTATAGTGTTAATATCTGGCTGTGGTAATCATATTACGGGTTGTCGGGAAGTGTAAAGTGAAGACTTCGTTACCCAACTTCAGAGGTCTCCACAAGTCCTACGGTAACTGACGAAGGCTCAACAAACATTCCAGGAGAAAGCTGAAGGTATGTGCCATAAGCATATATAATTTTAATATTCTAGGACTAATAACTGATTTTTGGCAAATATTTTTTGAGAGTCTGTCGGAGCCCGAATAACCCCGCGGCACACGCAAAACATCGGTAAACATGCCCGCGGTGTAGGGGTTAAACTGGCAATCCAGCCTAAGAGATAAAACATGTCTTCTCCGTCACATGTTAGTGAATGGCACCATACATGGTTAAAGCCTGATTCCTTCTACAACCTTTGCCACATTTATCATAACCATATAATTGTTATCACACCTGAATGAACTGTCACGTGCCAAGTGAATAAGAATTTTTTCTGAACAGTTTTCCAGTCACCACATTTCAAATTTTTTCACTCCTGAACTGATACTGGAGAGGACTTCAAACTATTTACCCCATTCATCATACTTGAATTTCTTCACTCCTTAACCGGCTGCGTGCCGGCCACTTCAACCCTAAGTGTCACCCCCCTGCCGGCCAATTTTTTTTTTTTTTTTGTTGTTGCTAAAATGATAGATTTTGATGTGAAGAAAACGAATATGACCATAAATAAACTCATCAGAGGCTGGAAGTGCATTTTTCATAGTCCGTCCAGCTGCCCGCAGGTGTGAACAGGCGGAGAATCCCCAGCGGCAGTGAGAGAAAACCCGTTTTCTATGCAAGGTAAACTCAGGTATTCTCGCCAACGTGACTCAGGGAAGGTATAGAAATGGTTTTAACAATTTTCTGTCCACTTCACACCCACAAAAGAAAAAAAAAAATCTTATTACTGTATTTCATAAGGAAATCGTGTTTTGGGGGGAAAAGAATCACTTACTCATGCAACACTATACGTATCACTATGAATGCATTTTCTTACAGTTACGAGAAAATATGCATAACTTGACTTCACAATGTACAGCCCTTTCACTTACAGTAAATTATTTACAACATGCCTTCAGTATACACAGACATTACCAGAGTATTTTTGATCATCTCACTGTGAATACATGGTCTAACACTTATGAGAACATATGTAAAACTTTGTTCCACAACGTTCAGTACTTACACTTACGAGAAAATATTTACATGTCATAACTGTATGCAGTACTTATAACACTTTCTGTGCATCTTTTTTCGTATTTACAACACTTTTTGAGTGTCTTTTTATCGCTCGTCGTTACCACACTATTGTTTCTCAATAGTTAGCAAGAGTGTGGTACTCCTTGAAGCATGGGTATAGGCACAGTCCTACATCACACTCTGCACACATATACCTTGAGTCCTTCTGCTAAATATGTGGCCTTACAGTACCGTTTGCACATACGTGACACCTCCGCTGGGGATTCTGACGTGTTCCACTTGGAGGGACGATTTTGGGGAAGTGTCTAGAGGTGAGGCGGAGAGGTGTGGCGGTGGCGAGCAGCACTTCTGTCTTCCCCTTATTCCCCCACTATTTCCTGCACCAGCTCACAAATATAGCCCTCGAAGGTCTCCTGGATGCCAGTGGTATGTGCGTGGAGATAGCAAGCGTTGAGGACGGTGATGTCAAGGAGATGGAAGAATAATTTTTTATACCACTTCATCGTGGGCCTGGCACAGTTAACGCTGGAAATTATGGCATCTGATTGATCCACCTGTCGCATATTCACATTATACGCCAGGACAGGTTCTGGTTTCCAGACGTGGTGCTGCCCTTCTGCCCTGTAATTTACACTGTCTGTGCGGTGTACAAGAGGCCAATGAACAGACGAGAGGAGGAATACTTCGTGGTTGTGGTGACAGGCTGTTGCAAGGATATTATGTGATTTGTAAAAAACAACCTCGTTTTTTCTGAAGCTTCCTTCTCACCTTCACCATGTGCCAACGGTTCTTCTTTACGGTGCCGCACAGACCAGTTTCCTGCAGGTGAAGGTACCTGGCGTGAAGGGGGCTTGTGTACCAATTATTGAGGTATAAGACGTGCCCACGATGAAGGTATTCCTCAATCATCGTTTTTACCACAGCCCCTGAGAGTCCCTTACTTCTATCTTCTGTGATGTCCATCTGAACACCTGTGTACAGGACTATGTCCTGTACATATCCAGTCTTACAGTCGCACATCACGAAGATTTTGAAGCCAAACTTGTGTCTTTTGCTGGGAATATACTGACGAAAAGCAATATTACCTCTCCATTGCACTAGACTCTTGTCTATAACGAGGTCTCGGTATAGAGAGAAGGAGGTACGGAATTTCTCTCGAAGGTGATCAAAAACCAGACGTATCCTCCTCATCCTGCCTGTGTTGTTTGCGTTTGCAGGGTCAAGGGTGTCAAAAAAATGAAGGTGGCTCAGGAGGTACTGAAAATGATTCCTTCCCATCACCTTGCCAAAAAATGGTGTCACCATTACTGGATCCACAGTCCAATACAAGGGAAGCTGATTTTTTTTCAATATCCCCATCAAAAGCACAAGTGCTAGGAACACATACATTTCACCCAGGGTCACGTCAGGTTCAAACAATCGGCTGTGTTGTGCCTGTGTTGTTCCCCCACATTCAAATGCAGCAAAGGCGTTGGTCAGGGCGGCAATCTTCTAAACAAACTCCACGGGAATGTAGTTCCAGAAAAAGTCAAGCCTACTGGAGGTATGGTGAAGTTCAGGGACACTACACCCGGCTTCATTTTCGTGGATGAACGGGTGAATGTGGGGGACAAAGTCACTACCGTCCTCCCACTCCCACGTCATTTCCTCATCATCATCATCACCTCCATGTTCCTCGGGCTGTGGGAAAGCATGGGGAAGTGTGAGGAATGGGGGGAGAGTTTCACGTGAGGTGCTGTGTGTGGGGAAGGCGGGAAGACTTTGTCCTGAGGTGCTGGGCTGAGCTGGGTCACGTGGGGGCAAAGGAGAGCGCGGGCAAGATGAGTCACTCTACTCCAACAATGGAGCTTTCCCAAATCTTCCACATTTCCTCCCCACGTGGTGAAATCCTTTGCCTCCCCAATCACCCCTCAACCACAGGACTACCTTCCTCCTCCCTTTCCTCCTCATTGTCGTGACGTGCAAGACAACAACATGCAGGTGGCCTCCTACCACGTGTTGCCCTAGTGCAGCCCACATACCTGGATTTTCTAAGTGAGGGAATTTCATCATCACTACTACTTTCCTCCTCAGGCTGGATGTAGTCCTTATCATGCACGTCGTCATCTTCCAAATCGCTTTCCCCAGTGTAGGGAACCCTACGGAGGTCCTGAATCTCCTCGTCAGAGAGACCACGGTGAGACATCACTGCACGGTGTGACTAACACAAGCAGAGTGAGGCAGAGTGAGCGTGAGGCGGGAACGCATGGGTGTATGGGCCAGGCCACCTGAGAGCAGATAGAGGAAGGGTTGTCCTACAAGCACACCAATTCTTGCACGCCTAGCTTGAAAATTGCGGTCACAATGAGTTTTTAAAATCAAGACTGCTTTAAAACAGCACTGGCACTAAGCGCACAATTACGTCAGACCATTTTAAAAAGGCACTGGCACGGGGCAGATTAATGAATTAAACAGTGTCAGATGACATCAACTGAGTCAACCGTTTACCACATTCAGCACACTAGAAGCTCTTCCCACCACAATGATTTAATAGGTGTTTGGTGAGACTGCTTCTCTGGCCAAACTGTTTACCACATTCATCACACTTGAAATTCTTCACTCCTGAATGAATTACTAGGTGATGAGTGAGACCAGTCTACCATGTAAACTGTTTACCACATTCATCACACTTGAAATTCTTCACTCCTGAATGAATTAATAGGTGTTTGTTGAAATCCCTCTTCTGTGTAAATCGTTTACCACATTCATCACACTTGAAATTCTTCACTCCTGAATGAATTAATAGGTGATGAGTGAGATTACCTTTATGTGCAAATAGTTTACCACATTCATCACACTTGAAATTCTTCACTCCTGAATGAATTAATAGGTGTTGAGTGAGACCAGTCTTCCATGTAAACTGTTTACCACATTCATCACACTTGAAATTCTTCACTCCTGAATGAATTAACCCGCGGCGTCCCGTCGACGTACTTCGACGTCCTCACATTATGTCACTGCCAATCCCGTTGACGTACTTCCACGTCCTCACGTTATGTCACAGCTAATCCCGTTGACGTACTTCCACGTCCTGCAATTGCAAGGTTCATAATTTCCACAATTTTCAAAATTCGCGCGAGATTTTCGATTCGCGCACGTACCCAAGCCTCTCCTACCTGCCCCCAGGCGGGCAGCGTCCCAGACCCCGCATGACCTGCGATCGCCCTTGTCTCGGTCACTCACCTGTTAGCAGTGACCCAGGTCAGACATGGCGCATAAAGGTCTCTCAGACGACGAAATACAATCCGCCCTGGATGCCTTCACTGGAGATAGTGATTCTCCACTTGATGATGTGGTGGATCGAGATTACGTGCAGCCTGAGGAGGAAATAACAAGCAGTGATGAGGAGGTCCCTTCGCCCCGGAAAAAGCGGTATGTCACGTATCGTAAGGCAAGGGAAGGCCAGCCTGCACCCAAAACACCTGCATGGACCTCTCTCCACCCCCTAGAGATTCTAATGAGGATGAGGATGAGGACGATGACGATGACAGCGGCTTAGGACGTGATGTTGCCTCGTGGTTGGGGAAGGAAAAAATCTCACCCCGAGGATCAGAAGGTGGGGCGAGAAGGCAAATAAAGTATGGCCTAGTGTTTTGTCTGGGGAAGGCGAAAGTGGTGTGGTGGGAGTGCGGGGTGAAAGGGAAGTGGAGTGAGGGAGGCAGCACGAGCACGTGGTGCACATAGGCCTAGGGAAGAGGAGGTGGAGCCACTCCCCAGCACGTCTTTCACCATACAATATTCCCAAGCTTCCTCCACACAGCCCCAGGATGTGGGGAAAGGAAGGAAAGGGAAGGGAAAGGGTAAAGGAAAAGGGAGAGGGAAGAGAAGTGCGAGTGATGAAAGGCGCCGCTCTCCACCTCCCCAACCACCACCAATGTTGCGTTGTGCCTTCAGCCATGTTTCAGAAAGTAACATAACTTCCTACACTACTGAAACTGTGTGGGATGGCGATATGACGCTCAGTATAATGGTAAGGCCAGTCAGTATGTGCCAAGTCTTATATAAACTTGAAATGGGTGTAATGTTTGCAGGAAAGTAATGTATAAGTTGAGAAATAGTGTAAGTTGAACGAAGTGATATGAAAACTACACCCACTGTATAAATCTGCGAAAATATGACGCTCAGCATAACACTCTGGTCAGTAAATATGTGATAGCAAGAATATAAAGTGGAAACGGGTGTAATGTTAGCATGAATAAAACGTGCAAGTTGAACAATAGTGTAAGTTGTAATAATTGATGTCACGAGTACACCCACTGTGTAAATCTGCGAAAATATTACGCTCAGTAGAACATTCTGGTCAGTAAGTATGTGATAGGAATTATATAAAGTGGAATTTGTTGTAATGTTAGTAGTAAGGTAATTTATAAGTTGAATACTAGTGTAAGATGAAACAAATGATATCGCGATAACACTCACTGTGTAAGTACGCGCTAATATGACACTCAGTTGAATCGTAAGGTCTGAAATTATGTGATATCAATTATATCAAGTGTAAACATGTGCAATGTTAGTGGAGAATTATTGTATAAGTACAAAAATAGGTTGTAAGTTGAAATAGTAGTCATAGCGACTTCACCGTGCGTGTTATTATGCGCTATTATTACGCTAAATATTTACGTAAGGCCTGAAATTATCTCAAAACAGTTCTATAAAGTTGAAAAGTGTATAATGTTATTAGGAAAGTATTATGTAAGTAGAAAAAACACAATACGAGTTGAAACAACAGTCACAGCGAGGTCACTCAACTACGTAAATAAGCGCTAACATTACGCTAAATGTTATCGAAAGGCCTGTGAATACGTAAAAACAGTTCAATAAAATGTAAAATGGTATAATGTTATTGTAGAAATATTATGTAAGTAAAAAAAATGATATGTATCATGATTTTCGAATGTTAGCGATTCATCGTGACCAGTCTGCCCGATTTTGCTCGTTTCGCACGATGGTACAATGCTTATTTCAGCTCTATTTTTGTATAAAATCCAATTTACTCTTTTATCACATGTTTTTATGTTTGTAATAAATACATATCTACTTACTTTCATTGGTTTCCCAGACTTATAATACCATAGAAAACGTTAGAGGCTCAGACCACCTACAGAGAACACGGTACCAGGTGTGACCAAGGCATACCTGTTTAGGGCAATTATGGACCCCGGGGAACAATTTCTTTGTGACTGACCATTGTTTCCGACCAAAAGCGAAAGTTTTAGCAAAAAAAATTTGGGTCCAAAAATGGTCGGGATTGGGGGGTACCATTGGTGAGAAAGTGGTTGGGGCGGGGCGGGTTAATAGGTGTTTGTTGAAATCGCCCTTCTGTGTAAATAGTTTACCACATTCATCACACTTAAAATTCTTCACTCCTGAATGAATTAATAGGTGTTGAGTGAGACCAGTCTTCCATGTAAACTGTTTACCACATTCATCACACTTGAAATTCTTCACTGCTGAGTGAATTAATAGGTGATGAGTGAGATTACTTTTATTCTCAAATAGTTTACCACATTCATCACACTTAGAAATTCTTCACTCCTGAATGAATTACTAGGTGCTGAGTGAGACCCGTCTTCTGTGTAAACTGTTTACCACATTCATCACACTTGAAATTCTTCACTCCTGAATGAATTAATAGGTGTTTGTTGAAATCACCCTTCAGTGTAAATAGTTTACCACATTCATCACACTTATAATTCTTCACTCCTGAATGAATTAATAGGTGTTGAGTGAGATTACCCTTCCGTGTAAACTGTTTACCACATTCATCACACTTGAAATTCTTCACTCCTGAATGAATTAATAGGTGTTTGTTGAAATCACCCTTCAGTGTAAATAGTTTACCACATTCATCACACTTAAAATTCTTCACTCCTGAATGAATTAATAGGTGTTGAGTGAGATTACCCTTCCGTGTAAACTGTTTACCACATTCATCACACTTGAAATTCTTCACTCCTGAATGAATTAAGAGGTGTTGAGTGAGATTACCCTTCTGTGTAAACTGTTTACCACATTCATCACACTTGAAATTCTTCACTCCTGAATGAATTAATAGGTGTTGAGTGAGGTCAGTCTTCCATGTAAACCGTTGACCACATTCATTACACTTGAAATTCTTCACTCCTGAGTGAATTAATAGGTGTTGAGTGAGATTACTCTTCTGTGTAAACTGTTTACCACATTCATCACACTTGAAATTCTTCACTCCTGAATGAATTAATAGGTGTTTGTTGAAATCACCCTTCAGTGTAAATAGTTTACCACATTCATCACACTTAAAATTCTTCACTCCTGAATGAATTAATAGGTGTTGAGTGAGATTACCCTTCTGTGTAAACTGTTTACCACATTCATCACACTTGAAATTCTTCACTCCTGAATGAATTAATAGGTGTTTGTTGAAATCACTCTTCTGTGTAAATCGTTTACCACATTCATTACACTTAAAATTCTTCATTCCTGAATGAATTAATAGGTGTTGAGTGAGATTACCCTTCCATGTAAACTGTTTACCACATTCATCACACTTGAAATTCTTCACTCCTGAGTGAATTAATAGGTGTTGAGTGAGATTACTCTTCTGTGTAAACTGTTTACCACATTCATCACACTTGAAATTCTTCACTCCTGAATGAATTAATAGGTGTTTGTTGAACTGACTTTTCTGTGTAAATCGTTTACCACATTCATCACACTTGAAATTCTTCACTCCTGAATGAATTAATAGGTGTTTAGTGAGATCAGCCTTCTGTGTAAACTGTTTACCACATTCATCACACTTAAAATTCTTCACTCCTGAATGAATAACTGCATGTCGGATAAGACGGCTCTTAAAAGGAAATGCTTTACCACACTCTAAACATCTGAACTGCTTAACTTGAGCTGAGGACACTGTGTCCAGGACAGTCTCATTGTCACTGAGGAATATTTTGTCACCCACCTCACACTCTGACTCTACATCTGATTCTTCCTTTACCACCTCCAGTATTTTGTCATTCACCTCACATTCTAAATTTACATCTGGTTCTTCCTTTACCACCTCCAATATTTTGTCATCCACCTCACATTCTAAATTTACATCTGTTTCTTCCTTTACCACCTCCATTATTCTGTTACGCACTTCACACTCTAACTTTAGACCGGGTTCTTCCTTTACCACCTCCATTATTTTGTCATCCACCTCAGACTCTATATATCTTTACATCTGGTTCTTCCTTTATCACCCTGTCATGAGATTCCCCCAAACTCTCTTAATTCCTGCCATAAACTAGTCTCCACTGAACAATACTGCTGATACAAAGTTCATTATTACAGAACAATAACTGCTTCTGCACTTGTAAGTACTATGTAACCATATTTTTAAATAGTTCACTGCTGAGTTTTAAGCTGTTAATGCAGTCTAAAATACCACTGGGTTCCTTATTTTACCAGTTCTTATCCAGTGTCTATGCAGCAGTTGTACAGCAGTAAATACAAAGGATATCACAACAGCTAAATGATCCTGGATCACCTCCTACCAGTCATCCAGTGATTCATTCTTCTTACCATGAAAGACATTATGAACAGAGAGTATATGCCACATATATTTGGAAGAGGCACCTCATGTAGGATGTACAGTACTGTACTGGGACAACACAACATGTGCCTATATATCTGTCAACACTTTACCATGTATATATTACTCAGGTGGCTCCCTGATGACCACACTGCTTAGGTCTGCTTTGCAGAGTCAATTTCAGCTGTGGACCTGCAACAAGAGCTGCCATTAGACAAGAATCTCCATGAATTTAAATACACTGCCTAATGAGCCCTCATTTTGCATGTATTTAGTCCTTAAAGAAAATTAATTTGCATTTTAGCAGGTAGAATATTAAGAATATATGGAGTGGAGGGGAAATTGTTGAGTGCTGTGAAAAGTATGTACGAGGGAGCTAGGGCTACGGTGCGAGTGGATGGTGAGCTGAGTGAGTTCTTTGATCTCAATGTGGGACTGAAACAGGGGTGTGTAATGTCTCCATGGCTGTTTACTATATATATGGATGGGGTCGTAAAGGAGGTACAAGGTAGGGCAGTGGATGTGGGGGTGGCCCTAATGAATGAGGGTGAGATTTGGAAGCTTCCGGTGTTGCTGTTTGCTGATGATACAGTATTGTTGAGTGAAGATGAATGGGAGTTGCAAGGTTTGGTGAATGAATTTGGGACTGTGTAGGAGGAGGAAGCTGAAAGTTAATGTAAACAAAAGTAAAGTTATGGTGTTTGAGAGGAATGAAGTCACAGAGTGTGAAGTGAGGTTGGATGGTGAGGATATGGAGAATGTGAGTGCATTCAAGTACTTGGGTAGTGTGATGAGTAAGGATGGAACTTTGGGGGATGAAGTACGTGAAAGGGTACAGCAGGGAAGGAAGGTTGTTGGCACACTGAAAGCAGTGATGAGAAATAGGGAGGTGAGTATGGAAGTTAAGAAGTCACTGCATGATGGTATTGTGATCCCTACCCTGACGTATGGAAGCGAGGCGTGGACCTTGCAAGAGGGGAACAAGTCAAGAGTGAGAGCAGTGGAAATGAGTTACTTGAGAGGAGCATGTGGAGTGACATGGAGGGACAGGTTGACGAATGAAGAAGTGAAGGAACGTTGTGGGGTAGATGTGGATGTGGTTGAAAAGATTAGGAGAAATACACTGAGGTGGTTTGGACATGTGGAGAGGATGGAGAATGAAAGACTGACTAAGAGGGTGTATGTAGGTGAGGTGGAGGGAGGAGAGGGAGGGGTAGACCGAGTGATGAGGTGGAGGGATGGAGTTGAGAGGTATATGAGGGAGGGGGGTGAGTTGGGGGAGGGAAGTCAAATGGTGGGTGACAGAGTGACTTGGAGGCGTTTTGTCTGCGGCCCCCCTTTGCGGGATTAGGGCGTCGGGCTATAGATAGATAGATAGATAGCAGGTAGACTTAGTAGAGAAATTTGAAGAGAGTGAGGTCATTAATGTAAAGGACTGGTTATGTGAGTGGGAAAGTGAGGCTGGTATGGTAAAGTGGCAGCAGAAGTGTTAGGCATGGTAGGTAATTTAGAAACAAGGGTGATCAAGGATGAGACCAAGCTAGATGATAGTGATGACTTCCAGGTAGTTAAGGGATGATGCAAAGTTAAGAAACAATGATACGAGTGTGTCTATCTATCGATCTAGAAAGGGGGAAATGTTCCCCCGAGCTAGACGTTATTAGATCATGTAGCCCTGCTAGGTAACAAGAGGGCGCTACCCCTCCCGGCATATCAGCTACCGGGTGTGGTACAAACTAATGACCCCCTGGTTCCAAGTTCGACACTCTTACCACTGAGCCACCGTGCCCCCTATATCTATCTAAAGCCAAACTATAAACCCATAAGGGGTGGCCATTCGTCTCTGAGTT
>NW_027642774.1:0-4995 GCF_032717465.1 Coenobita brevimanus | reverse complement strand
TATGACCATGACCTTTGACCCTTTCATCTTGCTAACCTAGTCAGTTCATCATTCCTTCATACTTAATCAATGAATGAAATTTAGTCCAAATTTATAGAGGGATTCAAGGTATACTGCACTCAAGTCCATATGACCATGAACTCTGACCCCTTGATGTTGCTGACGTTATCAGTTCATCTCTCCATACTCTGTCACTGACAAAAGTTTGGTCGCAATCAGTCAAGAGGTTCAGAAGATACCACGTTCACACCCAGATGTCCTTGATCTTTGACCCCTTGACCTTGCTGACCGAATGAATTTATCATCCCTTTCTAAAGTATCATTGACAAAAGTTTGGTCAAAATCCGTTGATAGATTCAGGGGAAATCGCACTCATATGGAAAAAAAATATGTAGAACGCACAAGACCTTAACCTTTGACCTCTTACCCAGTTGACCTAATCAATGTATCACCTCCTCATACTGCATCACTGACAAAAGTTTGGTGGAAACTGGTCAATTGGTTCAGGAAATATCGCGTCCACAAACGACGAAATCATTAATGCATCCTCCATCATAAGTGAACAGAAACACAATAACAATAATAGGAACAACAACAACAACAACAATAATAATAATAATAATAATAATATTAATATTAATAATGAAACATGGAGAACCCAGGCTCCGAGCTATCGATGCAAAGCATCTCTTGGTACGCCTCTGCCAAGCCTTGTGCACAGACTTATCATATGACCATCATGACAGGGATCAGTGTGGGTTGAAATGAGACTAAACATGGGCTAAGTTGACTATATAACCTTGACCTTTGACCACTTGACCTTGGTGACTTAATCAGTTCATCACTGACAAAAGTTAGGTTAAAATCCGTTGGGGGGTTCAGGAGATATTGCACCCACACTCATAATGACTTTGACCTTTGGCCCCTTGATCTTGCTGATCTCATCAGTTCATTGTCTTTTCATACTATGTCATTGAGAAAACTTTTGGGCGAAATCCTTTGAGGGGCTCAGGAAATATCGAACCCACACTGAAATGACCTTGCCCTATAAGTCCTTGACCTTGCTGACCTTTCAAAAGTTTGGTTGAAGTCACACAAGTTCAGGATATATAGCATCTACGCCCATAAGACCTTGACCTTCGACTCCTTGATGCTACTGACCTAGTCAGTTCATCATTCCTTCGTGCTGTATCAGTGACAGAACTTTGGTCAAAATCCGTCAAGAGGTTCAGGCGATATTGCACCAACACCCTTATTATGATCTTGACCTTGCAGACCTAATCAGTTCACCGTCCCCTCATACTGTATCACTGACAAAACTTAGGTCGAAATTTATCGAGGGATTCAGAATATAACGCTCCCACACCCATATGACCTTGAAGTTTGACTCCTTGACCTAGCTGAGCTACTCATCAATGTCTCCTGAACCCAGTGTCGAATTTCCACCAAACTTTTGTCAGTATTGAAGTATGATGAGATGATGAACTGGTTAGGTCAGCTAGGACAAGGGGCCAAAGGTCAAGGTCATATGGGGTCATCTTAGTTCATCCTTGTGGATGTGATATCCCCTGAACCCCTTGATGGATATTGACTATACATTTTTTTTTAGTGATACAGCATGAAGTGATGATGAATTGATTAGGTCAGTAATGTCAAGGGGATAAAGGTCAAGGTCACATGGATGTGGGTGTGATATATCTTGAACCTCTCAACGGATTTTGACCAAACTTTTGTCAGTGATACAGTACAGAATGAAAGGACGATAAACTCATTAGATAAGCAACATCAAGGGGTCAAAGGTCAAGGTAATATGGATGTGGACGATATATTCCTTGATCTCCTCGACGGATTTCAATCAAACTTTCGTCAGTGGTACCGTATGAAAAGATGATGAACCGATTAGGTCAGCATGGTCAAGGGATCAAAGGTCAACATCATACGGGTGTGGGCACGATATCTCCTGAACCCCTCAACGGATTTTAATCAAACTTTTGTCAGTGATAAAGTAAGAAGGGACAATGAACTGAGTAGATCAGCAAGGTCAATGGACCAAAGATTAAGGCCATATTGGTGTGAGTACATATCTCCTGAACCCACTGACTGATTCTGACTAAACTTTTCTCAGGTACAGTATAGAGAGACAGAATCTACCAGGCAGGCAAGGTCAAAGGTCAAGGTCAAATGGGTCTGGGCGCGATGTCTTCTAAACTCCTTGACGGATTTTGACCAAGTTTATCAATGATACAGTATGAAGTAACGATGACCTGATATGGTCAAGAAGGTTAAGGGGTCAAACATTAGGGTTATATGGGTGTGTGTGGCCGCGATATCTCCAGAACTCCTCAGTCAATTTCAACCAAACTTTTGTCGGTGATAGAGTACGAAAGGACGATACACTGATTCGGTCAACAAGGTCAAGGGGTCAAAGGCCAAGGTCAAATGGCTGTGGGTGCAATATTTCTTGAACCCCTTAAACGATTTCGACCAACTTTTTGTCAGTGATACAGTATGAAGGGACAGTGAACTGATTAGGTCAACATGATCAATGGGTCAAAAGATAAGGTCATATCGGTGTTGGTGGGATATCTCCTGAACCCCCGACGGATTTCCACTAACCTGCCAGTGATACAATATAAAGGGACAATGAAGGCATTGTCAGTGAAGTCAAGGGGTCGAAGGTCAAGGTCATATGGGATTAAATTAGTTTATCTGTAGTCTTATTTCAATCCATGAACATTCATTTTTCACTAAGAATTTCCTATTCTTTTTATATCTCAGAGTTATGCCTTTCTTTCCGGGACACACTTTACGCATTCAGAAATATAACCTTTTCAGTAAAAAGCAATGCCAGGTTGAATACAACTGCCTGGAGAGTATAGCTGAAGTAAGGTAGAAAGTGTCGTATTGAAGGAACAGGAGGAGACAGGTCATCTATGATTAGTATCACTCATTTATTATAATCATTATTTTTTTAGTATTTCTGATGTTTAGTTCATTTATTATGGTGATGGGGCTAGAGAGCCTCCTACATTCCAAAGAGTAAATAACTTGGCAACACTGGCCTGTCAGGCTGTTTAGAGACACATATAACATTGATCGAGATCATTTCCTTCATATACCAACCACAATTACAACGCCACCTGGCAATAATTTTTAGGGTGCATTTATGTATTAGGTGTTATGTCCAAACAGCTCGCAATCTTGAAGCCATATGTAATCTTTCATATTTTTTTGAAACCCTTCCAAAGCTCTATTGACATTTGTGTTCGGTCCTGTTAGTTGACAAACAGAAAGGCGAGATTCACGTTTAGGTCAGTCGTTTAATGAGAGAAAGTGGCTATGCAGCTTGCGATACCTAAGGAAGAATTTAGCTATCTGTCGATCTATACCCATACGTCTTAATCCTGTAAGGGATGACCACAAACAAACCGCCTCCATGTCGCACAGTCATCTGCCATCTCGCTGTCCTCCTCCCAGCTTTCACCCCTCATTTCATATACCTCTCTACTCCATCCCTCCATTTCATCTTCGGTTTCCCCTCCCTTTCCCCCCTCCTCCTCACTCACATTTTCCGAGTTTCGTTCTCACTCTCCATACTCTTCACATGGCCAAACCGTTTCAACGTATTTCTCTCAATACTAAGGCGACCACAGTCCCGCTTATAGGCGGGACAGTCCCGCATTTTGGACGTCCGTCCCGCTTTTTTAATTGTGACTAGAATGTCCCGCTTTTTGAGCAAGTTATCTTAATTGTCCCTCTTTTAGAAATTTGCTATTGCATTAGATATAAGATGACCTTGTTTTATGAAATCAGGATGAATTAGAAAAATTATGCATAATCCTAACCAAATGAAATACCGAATTATTACTGTAAAATCTGTAATGCTCACTAGCTGGTAATTTTGGTCGGCCCATTCACTGTACCGTACGGTATGTTCGGAGTTCGTAGAGACGTTAGTGTTTGATTAGCAGCCTCAGTTTGAGGTGTAGCGCAGCAACGGTCGCTGTCACATAAGTCAATATCTGTCTATCTATCTATCTATCCATCTATATCTATCTATCTATCTATCTGCACACACACACACACACACACACACACACACACACACACACACACACACACACACACACACACACACACACACAAGCACGCACGCACGCACGTGCGCGCGTCCCGCTTTTAGCTCCAATAAATCTGATCACCTTTCTCAATACCTTCTATCACATCCACGTCCAACCCACAACGCTTTTTTGTTTCCTCATTTGTCAGTTTGTCTCTCCATGTAAAACCACATGCTCCTCTCAGATAACTCATTTCCTCTGCTTTCATTCTTGACTTATGTCCTTCTAGCATGGTCCAAACTTTGTGCCCATACATTCGAGTGTATTGCAGTACTGTCGGCCAGGGACTTTTCTACTTCCATGGTCACTTCTGTATTTCTTATCACTGCTTTCAATGAACTAGCAATCTTCATTCCCTGCTGTACCCTTTGAAGCACTTCATCCTCCATACTTGGCTCATATCTCTTATTTGAGTAAAAGTAATCTTGTTGTTTTTAATGCATCAAAAACTTAGTTCATACGTCTGTCAATTCGTTAATATTTCTACAGGGGTATCCTATAATTTTTAACAACATGCAACTGAGTCGTGCATCATCTTTGAATATACTTGGTATTTCATTCTCTTGGAATTTATTTTGGAAGGATCATATTACCTCTCTTGTAAATCCTGTTTCCAAGAGTTTAGGTGTGCTAAGACGACTCCCTGCCTTCTTTACTCTTACACGGTTGTAACGTTGTCTTTATGCACGGGTTTTATTCATCCCTGTGTAGTGTAAAACTCATGTATGGGAAGGGTCACCAAATACAGCCCTTCTCAAAAAGGTGGAGTTAATGGCTTTTCGTCTCATTAACTCTCCTCCACTTACTGTTCCTTCATCCTGGCCTCTTTGCTGCACTGCTGCATCTTTATCTCTTCTATCACTACTTCATTGTT
>NW_027642773.1:0-12545 GCF_032717465.1 Coenobita brevimanus | reverse complement strand
TTTCCGTTCTTTTCCTTCCTTATATTCCCCCTGCCACTTTTTCCCTTTTTCGTTCTTTCGTCTTCTGTTCCTCACTTATCCCATCCTCTAAGTCGAGTCTCATGGCTCCCAGCTCTCCCTGCGCCTCATATCGTGTAATTCTTCATTTTCGTGTCCTCTTCTTCCCGTCAATATATTCTTGTACTCTGAACATATTATCTTATATTTCTTCTTCCTCAGCCGCCTTTTTCGTCCGTTCATCTTTCCCGACTCCACCACATGTGCTGTACATCCTAGTTAATTGCCCTTTGTCCTTTGTCTTTGTTTTTCCCCCATTCCGTTTCTCAGTCAGTTTCTTTTTCCCCCTTTGTATTAATTTTCGTTTTCTTAACTGTCTCGCTGTTTTATTCTACCCTTCTAATTTCGTTAATCCCTCCATTTAATTATTTTCCGGTCCCTTACTCTGTTTCCTCTGCATCTTCTTTTCATCTATTTTCAGTTCCCTCAGCTCCTGCCAGTTCGTTTCTAATCCTTTCACATTCTGGCCTCTCTTCCTATAATCATTTTACCCAGCCTACTCACTCGCACTGCCTACTCACGTTTATTCTAACTGTCTTTAGTTTCTCATTTCCTCCTCCTCTCAATCTCTCTCCATCTCTTCCTCTTCCTTCTGTCACATCATCTATATATTTCATGCTCTATGTCGTCTGCTAGTTTAACATTCCTTTTTATTGCAGCAGTCATTTTTTTTTTAAATTTTTCATCATAACATTTCCCTCGTCCTTTTACAGTTTCTCCCTTACTTTCTCAATATTTTACTCCTTCCAACTTATTCTCCTTCTCCTGCCAATTCCATTTTATTCTCCTTCTCCTTGCCACTTCATGTTCATCCTTCCGCCTTATGTTCCCAACTCCCTTCACTTGCCAAACTTCCAATCACTTCTCTCCTCCCTGGCACCTTCCTCGTAACCATCAAAATAAGTTTGTCCCAGAGCAAAAGTTTGAAAATTTTGCATAATTACCATTTCACTGTTCCAATGTTGATGATTCTGCCTATATTTAAAGTCTCTCTGTCTGTCTGTCTGTCTGTCTGTCTGTCTGTCTCTCTCTCTCTCTCTTCTCTTCTCTCTCTCTCTCTCTATCTCTCTGTCCCTTCTCTCTTCTCCTCTATCTCTCTCTCTCATACTATTATGCCTTTTTTCTTTTTGTGGTCACTTCCCAAGAACCTAATTTTCTGCGCGGTGGTGCTTTAGGGAGAGAGAGAGAGAGAGAGAGAGAGAGAGAGAGAGAGAGAGAGGGAGGAGGGATGATGGAGACAGAATTGGAGAGAGAGAGAGAGAGAGAGAGAGGAGGAGAGAGAGAGAGAGAGAGAGGAAGGGGGGAGGGAGATGACGAAATGGGCAGGCTGTCAAGGGATTTGGTGTTGATGGTGAAGTGTCTAAGGAAAGAATTAGGCTTCTACCAAGTATCAGTTAAACAGCTTCAAGAATATTGTAGAACTTGCACAAAAGAGACGAGTACTTGTGGATGCCTTTATCGATTACTGACATCCTCATGGCAACTCAGGTACGCATTGGTGAGATGCTCTGCAACAAAAGTCTATACCTGTATAAGGTCAACCCTGTAGAAATCGGGAGAGGGTGGAATAAGTTTATCGAGGAGTGATGAAGCTTACATCTGGTAAGCTTTTGTGCAAAGTGTAGTGAGAGGTGTAAAAGCAGAAACAGAGGACACTCATCTCTCCTGTTTCAAAATCCAGAATCCATACAACCACCCAGGTGAGGAAGTAAGGCAAGAGCAAGTGGTCAGGAGAGAGAATAACAGCACATTCCTTATTAACAGGTGGCCGCAGATCCCTTCACGACTATGATTCCATAATCAGCATATGGGCGAGGGAGCAGTGATACAGCAGTCACCCCAGAATCGCAAGAGGAAGAAATATCCGCTGCACAACCTTGAGAAGCTTCCACTGAATAGAGAAGTGGATAATGTCGTAGGAGACCAGGGGAGAGAGGCCCAAGGATCGCAAATCAAGTGATACCACTGTCGTCGCACATGCCACTCCTGGGATCAGTGTCTGCGGCAGTTGGTTGCTTGGAGGGGTATTTTCACCTCAGCCCAAAAGAGCGGGGAACGTATAGCTAACCAGATGCAGCTGGAGATTATCCAAGATGTCAAGGAGATTAGCGGTAGGAAGGGCAGTTAGCACAGTATATTGTGCAAACAGGAAGGTTTCTCTTCTTGGGTATCAAGGGTGGGCACCCCCGACCTTTTCCAAATAGTATCGGCACAGCACCCAACACATCCAGTGGAACTACATTCCGTATGCATTCATTCTCTAACCATCCCATAAAAATAATGGAATATGGATAGTGCAATCTAATGTAAGGGGGTTCCAAACAAATGCTGGGGAACTGAAATATCAATTCAATCTTTGAGAACAAGGCTGAATTAGGTGTTCTGTGTGTGAAACCTTTTCTCTAGTAGAACAAGGTGAATACGTATACCTGAGTTAAAAGATATTCCCTTGGATTCGGGAGGACAGGACAACTCAAGGAGATGGAGCGTTGCCCTATGTTATAGGAAAAGTCTCACTATCCAAATTGCTGAATTAGATTTCCTCATCCATAATGATCCTGGAAATATGTGTGTTTAAATTATTTGATAATATACACTAGGGAACACTCTCGCGTTTTGTTTCTCTACCGGCCTTGACTCACAGAGGACAAATGATACTGGATTTCCTAGTAGGCAACGTGGATCAATTGCTTACTGCCAATCAGTGTTAAAAACATTTGAGACTCAAAACCAACACACATTCAAGCAGCCTTCAACTTCTTAACAGCAGTGTTTGACCCAAAGTATCATGTCACCTTCCCTACACACTCTTCTGAGTTATCATCTGATCCTGTTTTAACCCAATGCATCCAGTCATATTTTTCACCGATGATCCCCCTCAGTCCCGGCAGATTTTCGAAAAAAATTGTTTTGGCTAAAACCTCCGGCTTTCTATGAGAAACACTAAAAATTCAGAGGGAAAGTGCCCAGTTGAGTTTAGAAATGCCGACAACAGGAACAGTACCCTCACTCCTTGGTACCGTGCTCTCTCAGGCCAGGCTCCAGAGAAGACGTTTTCTATGGAAGAGGTAACTATTCCAGACCACCTCATAATAGGTAAATATTTATTTATTTGGTACGAATTCATATGTAGTACAAGAGTATATTGGTTTTCACACAATAATATAGGCAATATAAGTGTTGTTCCACTCACCAAACACATCAACATATGGCACCTTCCTCTTACGATGTTACCGCCTCATCACTTCTGCTTGTTTCTTCCTCTGGCTTGTTTCTTCCTTTGTCCTCCACCTTCTGGAATTACTCTCACCTTGAATTTCATCATTGGAGAGAACTGTGGCTCAACATGTCTTTATTGGTCAGGGTCATTGCTGACAGGTGAGTTGCCGAGAAAATGGTAAAGTGCGGGAAGGGGAGGGGGTCAGGTGGGGCCACGCAGTATCCCCACCTGATGGTGGGTAGAGGAAGGTCTCCTTGCACATATGCCAACCAAAAATCACCCGTGAAACTTCTGAAAAATGTGCATATGACCCGGACCTAACAATTGCAAAACGTATGGATACATCATCGGGTGTCACCCGTGATGACAAAACGTGGGTGACATATTCCATATCGTCCAATAGGATGCCTCGAAAGTTAACAGACAAGTCCCTCTACAGATGGTAAGCTGCTCACCACTGGGGTTCGTGAGTTCCTGATCACATGTCAGTACTCACAAAGATTTTTAAAAGGCCTGGAGAAATTAGTTATGCATGTTCTTTCTGCAGCTGGGGAAGCAGCGAACTGGGAGGGACATATGAGGAAGAAGTTCTTGCAGAAAGTCTTGGAAGGATTGCTACCAGGGCAACACTGAATAGCAGGTTGAGCAGTGTAGTGAGGTGCAGTTTGAAGAACAGAGTCATAGAGTAACTCCATCTTACTGACCAGCCTTTTGGTTTGTGCCCAAATACCATGCTGCCTCTGATGAAGCAAATACAAGGTTTTGTAAGATATAAGCCCCATCTCATCCAGCACAATGCTTAACAGCACAGACCATCAGCTGGTCAACATGAGAATCATGCAGACCCAGGCTAGAAATCATTGGGTGGAAAAAATATCAAACAAATGTTTAGAGGGAAAAGACACAGGCCTGGTATCAAATGGTGGTGTAACATGATAAAGGATGAACACAGGAGAGTGTACAAAGGGAGTACAAAGGAAATATACAATAAGAGACCTGTTGGTCCACTCGTAACTATTTGATATAAGGAAGGTTACAACTGACAAATCTATTTCCATCAGTTACAAAACAAGAATGGAAAAGCAGGAAGGCTCCCCCATCCATTAAATCAGCAAGAAAGAGTGAATAGGACCAATATGCAACATACAAAAAACCTTCATGGAAGCATTAGACAAAAAAAAGAAGGAAAAAATCTTATTCTATACTTATCTACCCTACCTGAAAAGGAAGAGCAATATCAAATCAATAATACTTATCGATGATGTTCTGCGTAACGGGAGGAGATTGGGAGAATGTTTGAGAGATGGAAGTGGGATGTGTTAACTTTTGAGTGAAACAATGATGAAAAGGGAAAGCTGAATCTAAGTTTCGAAATGTGACTGGAAGGGATGTCAGGTGTTGAAAAGCATGGATGAAGAGCTAGAGAAGGATAGACTTTGTTAGTGAGGCCGGAAGTGCAGCAGTGTGTGATTGAATGGAAGGTGTCTTCAAGATTAATGTGGGTGAAAGTGAAATTTGGGCGCGAAGTTGTGGGCATTTATGAATGCATATGGGTCTGCTGGTGAGATGGATGAAGAGAGAGAGTCCTTCTGGAATGATGTTAATGAGTGTCTGCAGAATTTTGGAGCAAATGTGAATGTGCTAATGATGGGAGATCTGCACTAGAGTGGAGAATATAGCAGTTGAAGGTGCCGTTCATATGCATGGTGTGTCTGGAAGAAATGATAATGGGAAAAGAATGGCAGTCGATGTGTTTTGAGCGAAAGATGGTGATTTGAAATACTTTGAAAAGAAAGATATAAGTGTAAGTGGGTAAGACAGAGGAATGGAAGGGTTATTGATACAGCATTGTTGGACTATATGGTTGTGTCTGGGAATGTAAGAGGATGATTGCTGGATGTGAAAGTTTTGAGACGGGAGGGTGGAGGTATGTCTGACCAATACCTGGTGGAGGGAAAGCTATGGGTAGGTATGAGGTTGGTGGGAGTTAGGAGAGTTGGGTGTGGCACGGAGGTTTTGGAAGTATGTGAGATGGATAAAAGAGAATGATGGAGTATCAGGAAGAGCTGAGAGATGAGTGGAATGCAATGAAAGATCAGGAAAATGGCGGTGTGGAAGAAGAATGGCAGTTCTTTAAGAGTGCTGTGGTGGGGTATGTGGAAGAGGTGTGTAGTGTGAGATGAGTGGGTGGCGGTGTAAGAAAGGGAAGTGAATGGTGATGTGAGGAAGTTAGTATGGCTGTAGCTGAGAAGGGAAGTGCATATGAAGTATGGCTGCAGAGGATGGCTGAGGTCATATGAGATTTAAAAAGAAAAGACGAATAGGGCAAGAAAGGAGGTGTGTGATGCTAAAGTGGCAGCAGATGAGAGATAGGGGAGGCGCTTGACTGGGAATTTCCAACAGAATAAGAAAATGTTTGAAAGGACCAGCCCACCAAAGTCGAATAACGCATGATGTTGACGAAAGGATGCAGATTTGCGTCCAGCACATACTGTATTGGTGGGGAACTGATCAGACAGGTCAAGAATCCAGCTACGGAGCATGCCCATCCTCTTGATTGTCCAGTGCTGGGTCCAAGGTACTGGAGTTCATGGAATCCATGGTGAGAAGGGGTTGAAAAAACCCTCCCAAGCCATCTAAACGTTGGCCCAGGATAAGTATCTGCCTCCGAGACCTGACCAATCGGGTGGGGTGGGGGAAAGTTGTATTTAACTTTTACCACATCCTTCACAATCAGAACAGAGCTCTCAGGAGCCACAAGCATGCCAGTATGTACCACACTGGGAACAGAGAATGCCTGGATCAACATCAGAAGCCCAAGGTAGAGGTGAAGTGTAGTCATCACGATTTTCTGCAAAAGGTTTAACTATATAATACATAGAACAGTGCAGATTCATAGGAATGACTTACATACGGCGAGTGAAGGATGCAACTTACTTCCAGCAATCATCATCGCTAGATGATGACAAAGAAGGCTTTGAAGAAGGCTGGGAGGAGGAATCAGCATCCACCAACAGAACAGGAAAATCGACACAAACCTTCTTTCGGATGTCAGTGTGCACAACTCATCCATCACCAGTATGTAACTCCCAAAGATGCAACTTGTTACCTAGCTCCTCCTGAATGACACGCTATGGGGCCGGGAAACGTGGAGAGAGATCAGAAGAATGGTCAGGATCAGCCATGAAGACCAAGCCACCAGTAACAATATCACTAGGTTGTGCCAGCGTTGGTGCTGGCAATCTACCATCAACTGACAAGAGGCGTCAAGCATATTACCAGCCCTACCAAAGATGTCCTGACTAATGGCTAAATGAATTTTAGCATAATCATCAACATTATACACAGGACTAGGACATTGTAAGGGGGGGAATATACAGTAGCTGCTTGTCCTCGCCAAACAGAACAAAGTAAGGTGACTATCTTCCTGCCAGTCCTTTCAACTAAGCTATTTGAAGCAGGATGATGTGCCACAACATTAATTCTGGGCAATGTTAAACTGGGAGCAAATCTCACTCACTAGTTCATTTTGAAACTCCATACCATTTGCAGGCAGGAAGACCTTTGGAGTTGTGAATAGGTGAAATAGATGCTTGATCAGTGCATGGGTCATGGAAAAGGCAGACTTGTCTGGTGAATTAGATAAAACCACACCAATAAGTGCTCCATACCACTATCACTACGAGGGAGCTTCAGAGTGTCTATGCCTACCATGTCCCAAGACATATCAAGTGTCAGGTACAACACTGGAGCAGGAGGACCAGTCGAGCCCTTGCGCTGGGCACACAACAGACAGTGTTTGATGTGGGCTTTAATGTCGGAGAGCATCATAGACTAGTAGAAATGTCTATGAGCTTGCAGCAAAAAGCGTTCCACTCCAGGATGACCTACCTGGGAAGAGTCATGTTCAGGAACCAACACATCCTGAATCGGCTCAGAAGGAAGCACAACCTGAGTGACACTGGAGTCCAGACACCACACTAAGACACCATCTGTCAAGTCAATATGAGACAATGATCCTGGGACATCCCTAACAGTAGGAGGATCGCCTGATTCAAGAGCGCAAACAACACTAGACCATTTGGAATCACTCCACTGAGCAAACCGAATCCTGTCAAGAGAAAGTGGACAGAATTGCGTCTACCACAACTGCAGGGACAGGAACATTCCTTGACAACGTGTCAGCCACGACATTCACCATTCCAGGTAGATATCACATGTCAGGATGGTAGTCCTAAATGATCAAGAACCACTTTGCTTAGTTTGTCAGACAGACTGTGACCTTTGAATAGATCAGTTATGGCCTTGTGATCTGTGTAAATTGCGATGTTATCCCCAAAGATAAGGTCACAGAAGTGTTTGAGAGCCCACACGACACATGAGGTTTCCAATTGCTTCAAAGAGTAGCATGTTTCAGCATCATTAAGAACCCAACGAGTAGACTGATTGATTGATAAAACGCATGGCACTGCAACAACATGGTCATATGGTGCCGTATAAGCAAAAATATAAGCAGTAGAAATATAAACAACTTTAAAAAGTAACACTCCATATTAAAAACTAAACATCAAAGTAAAAACAGTGGAATCATAAAAGGTGAAGGAGGCCAGCCTCCCTCAGAAATAAAACAAATCGTCCCCAGGGGTACCAGGTTCTCTCCCAAGCATCGAAGAGAGACAGTAAGCACCACCCTCTCCCTCGGTGCCTCAATGGCAGCCTCCGACGTAAGTCGCCCAAACAGTAAGGGAAACCAAACAGTCATCACAGAAAGGCTGCACACCTCCACACATGAGGAACTCATGTGTGAACTTGGTATGTCCTATGCGAAGACGAGCCAGAACAGTTTCTAACTTATGAGGTATTGTAAAACAAACTCTCTGAGAGACGAACTTGGTGACTTCCTTAGCTTGCTGACAGGAACGCTATCCCACCGTAGCTGCCAACAAGCACGAACAGCAGACAACACTGAAGTGCGTAAATCAGTAGCAGGTAAAGGGCAAGGAGCACGTACAGGTTGTAAAGCTGCTGCCTTAGCAAGTGCATCTACCCTTTCATTACCCTTTCACCAACATGTGCCGGAACCCAGCAGATATCCACTCTCTTCCCTCGACGATGAATGAGGAACAGCCACTCCAAAATAGCTAAAACTATAGGATGGGAAGAGTTAAAGAGTCCAGGACCAAAAGTGCCCCTTGAGAGTCGCTAAAAATAGTAAAATGATTGCCATGGTGAACAAACATCAACTTCAGGGCTAAAACTATAGCTGATAACTCTGCAGTAAAAACTGTGGCAGCCAAAGGAAGACTACCTCCACGGCTAAAATTGGGAAATACCACTCCAAAACCTACAATTCAGAGGCGGATTTAGAACCATCAGTATACACAGGCACAGATCCACCATGACTAGAAGAATGTTCTAAAAATAACTGTAAAAGACACTGAGGGGCAAGAGAATCCTTGGAGTCTGCAAAAAACCTGCAGTAGGTCACCTTGGGCAAGATCCATGGAGCAACCCTCGGGATCCGAACAGGACTGACAGGTACTGTCAACAAGCCAAACTCCTCCATGATATCCCGAACCCTATAGCCAAACGGACGAGGCATGCGAGGCTGTCTACTATAATACAAAAAACGAGACTGTTGCATCACACACTAACAGACAAGTGAGTCTGGAAGGCGACAAATTCGGAGCCAGCACCGTGCTGCAACAGACTGACGCAGTAGATCTAAGGGAGGCACACCAGCTTCCACCAACAAGTTGGGAATTGGAGATGACCAAAAGCCCCATTTGCAAGGCGAAGACCAGAATGATAGACAGCATTAGGGTTTTTAGTCTGGCCTCTGTGGCAGACAAGTAGATCTCACAGCCATATGACATCTTGGAGGCTACAAAAACCTGAAACAAATGCAAAAGCGTCCTCCGATCAGCACCCCAAGAGGTATGGGACAGAATGCTCAAAAGATTGAGAGCCTTCATGCATGATGCTTTAAGACCTGCCAAGTGTGAGACCCAAGTCAAACGACAGTCAAACGTCAGGCCCAAAAATTTTGTCTCTTCCACACAGTGGAGTCTCCTGCCACAAAGCTGAAGATCAGGTATGGGTGTACCCTCTCATCCTACAGAAGTGCATAGCCACAGTCTTAGAAGGGGAAAACCGAAAAGCTTGGAAGTGGCCCACGCAGAGATCTTGTCCAAGGCAAGTTGCATACGCTACTCAATTGCAGACATGCGGGAGCCCGAAAACCATGTAGCTAAATCATCCACATAAAGGGATGAGGATACCCTGGTAGACACAGTGTCGAGAGTATCATTGATGGCCACTGCAAATAGGGAAACACTAAAGACACTCCCCTGTGGGACACCTTCCTTCTGGCACAGGGTAGAACCCACACAGACCCGGAACACACGATCAGTCAAGAAGACTCTAAGCAACACAGGCAGACGACCACGTAAACCAAAGGCACGAAGTTGTTGGAGGATGCCATGGCGCCAGGCAGTGTCATAAGCCTTCTCAAGGTCAAAGAACACAGCCACAAGATGTTGCTTAGAGGCAAAAGCTTCACAGATTGATGCCTCAAGTCTGATAAGGTTGTCGGTAGTGCACCGTAATTTCCGGAAGCCACTCTGAGAAGGAGAGAGAAAACCTCCCTTCTCCAGAAACCACATAAACCTGACATTGACCATCTTTTCAAACAGTTTGCACACGCATGATATCAAACTAATAGGGTGATAGTTGGAGATATGGGAATGGTCCTTACCAGGCTTTGGAATGGGAAGGACAACAGCCAACTTCCAACTCTTGGGCATAGAGCCCTCACTCCAAGCCCTGTTAAAAAGGTCCAATAAGAATTGAATTGAATCAGTCGGCAGATGACGTAGCATAGTGTATGGAATGTCGTCAGGTCCAGGAGCAGTGTCACCACACTCCGAGAGGGCAGCACGCAGCTCTCAGAGACTAAAGTCTAAATTATATGGCTCTCCGCCACGAGAGCTAAAGTCAAGACCAAGCCCCTCCTGATTCCTACGAAAGCTAGCATATGGCCTAGAAGGATCCTTTTTTGAGACAGCACAAAACTGATCTGCAAGAGCAGAGGCTACTGCATCAGGTGCAGACACTAAGTTTCCGTGAAGTCACAACACTGGTGGAGAAGGGGGAGTGATTGATTGATTGATTGATTGAAAATAATTACAATCTGGCGGCGCAACTGCCAGGGTCATATGCCGCCGGATGACAAAGTAGAAGAAACGGCAAAATAAAAAGTGCCTATTCAAAATAAAGTTAATATCTGTTAGAAGGAATAAAATACTAAAAATAATAAAAGAATAATTTATAAAATAATTATTTATAAAAGTGGAAGGAGGCCCGCCTCCTGAAGAAAACTAAAAACATCAGTAAAATCGTTAGAGGCCTCACCAAGCATCGAGGACAAACAGTAGGCACCATCTGCTCCCCCATGCCTATGAAGGAACCTCTGACGCAGGCACCCCAGACTCGGACACTCAACCAGCAAGTGACGGACAGTAAGGGGAACAAGGCAGTCATCACAGTACGGTTGAGTTTCACCACACATGAGGAACCCATGTGCAAGCCGAGAATGCCCAATGCGAAGCCTAGCAAGAGCCACCTCCAGTCTCCGAGACATAGAGGGAAGAACCCTTGGCACAACCACTCTCTGAAAGGTTTCTTTTAGTTTATTGTGAGAAACACCATCCCAGTGTCTCTGCCAACACGTACGAATTGCATACTGCAAGTAAGGTGTTACATCAGAAACAGGAAGTGGGTAGTCAGCTGGGGGCTGTTGAGAAGACGCAGCTTTAGCTAAAGTATCTGCCCTCTCATTCCCCACCACACCAACATGTGCAGGAACCCAACAGAAGTCTACACAGCGGCCAAGAAGAAAAAGCCACTCTAAAATTGATAAAACCAATGGATGGGATGCATTAAAAGACTCCAGTGCAGACAAAGCACTATGCGAGTCACTATAAATCACAAAAACGGATTGGGGGAGAGTAAAAATGATTTTACAAGCATACAAAATTGCAGTCAGTTCTGCTGTATACACCGAAGTAATGCCAGGAAGGCTACCGCCCCTAGTAAAGGAAGGGAAGACAACACCAAATCCTACTCCAGTATCAGTCTTAGACCCGTCAGTATAGACGGGGACAGAACCCTCATGAATGGAGGCGTGTTCTAAAGAGAGAGAGAGACACCTGAGAGGGAAGTGAGCCCTTTTTATCAACAACGGACCTACAGAATGTCACGCGAGGGAGTAGCCAAGAACCCACCCTTGGGATCCGATGTGGACAAATTGCCAGTCTCGAGAGAGAGAGGGCTAGCATAACAGACCGGACCCTGTGACCAAATGGATTTGGGAAATTAGGACGGGTCTCAAAAACAGAAGATTGGGAATCCTGTGAGACAATGGCACAAGAAATTGAGTCTGGAATGCGGTGAAGATGATACCAACACCTCATCATTAGCAACTGGCGTTGCAAGTCCGAGCGGAGTACACCAGTATCTACCAACAAACTTGGAATTGGGGATGATCTGAATGCCCTGGTTGCCAGACAATCACCAGCATGATGCACAGATTTTAACAACCGGAGACGGGCATCTGTTGCAGAGGAGTAGAGTCTACTCCTCTGCAACAGATATATGGGTGTGACGTCTACTCAGTAGACCTCACACCCATATTCAACTTTAGGGAGAATAAGAGACCTATGGAAGAGGAGGAGGGTCTGACGGTCAGCACCCCAAGAGGTATGAGCTAAAGCCCTCAAAAGACTCAAAGCTTTAAGACAAGCCACCTTAACAGAACGAATATGAGGAACCCAGGTTAATCTTCTATCAAACAGAAGACCCAGAAACCGCGTCTCTTCCACACAGGATATTCTTCTTCCATAGAGATACAAGTCAGGGTCTGGGTGGACTCCTCGAAGACGACAAAAATGTATAGCCACTGTCGTTGCTGAAGAAAAATGGAAACCGCGTGTTTCTGCCCAGTCAGAAATTCTATCGAGAGCCAGCTGCAACTTCCTCTCTATCAGAGACATTCTAGACACAGTGAAGGAAATCGAGAGGTCATCGACATATAGTGATCCTCGTACACCATCAGGAAGTACACTGATGACGCTGTTAATGGCTACAGTGAACAGAGTAACACTAAGGATACTCCCCTGTGGTACTCCATCTTCTAGTGCTCGGGCATTAGAAAGCACTCCTCCCACTCGCACCCTTAAAATATGGTTAGATAAAAACTGTTGAATAA
>NW_027642772.1:0-4995 GCF_032717465.1 Coenobita brevimanus | reverse complement strand
AAACAGGTAAGCACCCACGAAGACCAAACTCATGAAGAGAGAGTAAAATACCATGACGCCATGCAGTGTCATATGCCTTTTCCATATCAAAGAAGACCGTGACCTGGTGTTGGTTAGTGGAAAAAGCCTCACAGACAGAAGATTCCAAGGACAGTCATGCATCAGAGGTAGATCGCATTTTTCGAAAACCATACTGGGCAGGGGATAAGAAGTCACCTCTCTCTAAAAACCACACAAGCCTAACATTGACCATCTTTTCCAAAATTTTACATATACAAGACATCAAAGAAATAGGCCGATAATTCGTCGCCTGTAGGTGGTCCTTACCTGGTTTGGGGATGGGGATAACTACAGCAACACCCCAACAAGCCGGAAACTCCCCAGAACACCTGATCTTATTAAACAGTGAAAGCAAAAACAACAGGGACTCATCAGACAGGTGGCGTAAAAAGGTATAAGGAATATCATCAAAACCAGGAGAGGAATCATGTCACTGCGACAGAGCTGACTGGAGTTCAAAAAATTGAAAATTGAACATTGTAAGGCTCTCCCCCAGCAGAGGCAAAACTGAGACCACGAGATTCTAGGCACCAACAGTGGCAAGCCAAAGGTGTATCTGCATCCTTCTTTGACACACTGGCAAAATGGTCAGCAAGCAATTCTGCAACAGCAAATGGATCAGCCACAGTTCCACCTGGTGCAGATAAAACAGGAGGGATGGAACAGTAAATTTACCTGAAATTTTCTTTACCCGGTTCCACACCTGGGTGATGGAAGTCCTCGAATTGATGGAGGAAACATAACCCTTCCAGGACGAACGCCTGGCCTCCTTTAAGACCCGCCTCATATGAGCTCGTGCCCTCTGATACGCCACCAAATACTGAGGATCCCCACGATGACGACGAAATCGTGAGAAGGCGACTCGTTTGGCTCTCACTGCAGAACTACACTCCGAGTTCCACCAAAAACCAGACATTTAGGAAACTGACCCTTTGTTTTTGGAATAGATAATAGGGCTGCTGAGTGCAGCACGGTATTGAAATATGACACAGCCTCCGTAAGACAGCCAAACTCATTGACAGAAAGGGAAATGGAACTTAATTCCCTGAAATATGGCCAGTCAGCCTTATCCAGAAGCCAGCGAGGAAGACGTGGCTGAGGTCCACCTGCACTAGCAGTTAAGAGTAACGGAAAATGGTCGCTGCCATACAGGTCTGGCAACACATCCCAGTTAAAATCTAAAAGAGCATCAGCTGAACATAAGGACAAATCAATGGCAGTAAAAGTTCCTGTCTGGCTATGGAAATAAGTCATTATATTGGAGTTTAAAATGCCTAACTCCTCATCTTCCACTAAAGAGGCCAGCATAACACCCCGAGGGTTGGCCTCACTGTTTCCCCATAGTGGATGGTGACCATTCATATCGCCTAGTAACAGAAACGGAGAAGGAAGGCCATGAATAAGGCGTTCCAGATCCGCCCTTTCAACAGTTGCACTAGGAGGTAGATAAAGACTGTGAACTGTATACTGCCGACGTAAAAACATCCGGACAGCAACTGCCTGCAAGGGACTGGAAATATCCAGATGACTATATGGAATATCCTGGCGAAGGAAGATAGCAGCACCTCCATGACGACCTTGGCCCAGCACAGGATCAGAATAAAAAGCATTGTAGCCAGAAGGACCAGCAGGAGCAGTATCACCACCCATGGTCTCCTGGATACACATGCATAGCGGAGTAAATTGAGAAACTAGATGACACAGTTCCTCATAGTTAACACGTAAACCCCGACAATTCCACTGGATGATAGAACCCATAGTGAAGGGGAAAATGATTAAGTGCAGGACTGTACACCTCCTGACATGCGAGCGGGTTTGGAATGATGCTTAGGAAGGCCCTTGGTAAGAGACTGCCCAGCACCAGGAACCCGCGCTTTATGTCGAACATCCGTGGGCAAACGTGAGGAAGTGGAAGAGGAAAGTTTTACAACACTCTTCCTTTGAGGTGGAATAACATTCGGTTTGGATAGATGCTTGGAGGCCACCTTGGGTAATGTGGGACGGCCAGTGCTACCATTAGAAGCTCCAGAAGTGGAAACAGAGTTGACAGGATTAGAACCCTGCAAGGTTGACATTGTACTTTTCAGAACGGTCGCATCAGCGGTCTGTCCAACACCATCCCCAGGTGGGGACCTGACTGCAAGTGAACCACCAGCAGCAGCTTCCATTTGGCTAGACCTTTCAGCCTCTGAGGCAGAGGGAACAGTAGAGAGGTTGATACAAGGTTCGACAACAGAAACCTTAGGTGGCCGGCTTTCAGGCTCTGATGACTCTGACGAATTACAATGACGTTTGCCAGATACAGAAGGAGCCTCGTTCATACTGGACAAGGGGAGATGAGTCTCGTCAGCGTGTACATCTGCCACCACCACAGAAGTACGTGAACCATCAGCCACTGAAGTGGAGGCAGAGACAGTTGGAGCAGTGGGTGGATGAGCATCAGTCACACACTTATCAGTAATTCCAGGATTAACAACATCCGTCAAATCAGTAGTTGTGGAAGTGGTCACTGTAAAGGGGTCGTGGCAACTTCTGGGACACAGAACGACGTACAGGTGCCCCAGAAAGGACAGAAGCATAAGTAACTCCAGGCTGAAAGAAGAGAGTCTGGGCCCTCCTCTTTGCTTCTGGAAAGGGAACCTTCTCACGTGCACGAATGCTCAAAACCTCCTTTTCAAGGCAGTACTGAGGACATTTTTTGGAAGATACAACATGAGGACCCCCACAGTGATAGCATTTAAGGGGTCCTGGTCAATCACTCGTATGACTCATTTTGCCACAGGAGACACAAACACCAGGAAGGCCAGCCAGTGCACGTCGGCAAAATTTGCTAACATGTCCATACCCCTGACAGTGGAAACACCGCTTTGGGTTTGGAACATAAGGCTTCACAGCCAGAGAGAGCCAAGCAAGTTTCACCGAGGCAGGCAACGTTAAACGGTCAAAGGTCAGAAACAGCGTCGGAGTTGGGGTCAGAATACCATCGATCTTCTTCTGTACCTGGTCAACTTTTACAACACCATAAGCGCATAGTTCCTCTAATAACCGTGACTCAGGGTATCGCAGGAGGTCCCGGGAGTAAATGACCCCCTTACACTGATTAAAGGTGGTATGAGGTACGCAGGACATGCCGTGACCAGAAACGGAGGTCAGAGTCTGGAGACGTGAGCTCTCTTCTGGAGAGGAAACCTCAATTAGGAGGCTACCATCCCCTTGGGTAGAAATTATTGGTTCGCGGCCACAGGAAGAAACAATTGCTTGGTGTAAATTAAAGATGTCTGTATCCAGTACTGAACTACCTGCAGAGGGTTTCAGCACTAGATACTTTACGAATTTTTCCTGGTTCGTATCATCTTGGCCAAACCTACCTGACAGGATCTTCTCCCACCCCCAGTTGAACGCTGAGGCAGAGGTGAGAAGTCACCAGGGGCCTGAAAAGGTTCCAGTGTGGCAATGACTGATGTGCAGTCCAAAGAGAGTCCAGGGGCAGAGGCAATGTCATCAACAGGTGTATTTAAAAATTGCACCATCAATAACACAAAAAACCTTCATTCCCCCACCCCTCCACCCACCATGGAGCCCAACAAGGGGAAGTCATATGCCAGGGATAGCACCACTGGCGACTCCAGAGGTAGCGGGAGAGTATACGCGGGTAACCACCGGGGGACCTGGGCAAGGGTGACTCCAGGACAATAGGAGCCACCAGGTCCCCCGGTGCCCACTTGACCCTAGCCAACGCATGACCAGCCGATTGACCTGGTCGGGCCCAACCAGGCCGCCTGTCTAGCCAGAATAAAGCCCTGTCCACACGAGCAGGCAATGCCCGCAGGCACAAGCAAACAGTTTGCCTGTTGACGAGCTCACCGCTTGTGCCCGCGGGCAAATGCGTAAAATGCCACGGGCAATTTACGCATTTGCCCCCGGGCACAAGCGGTGAGCCCGTCAACAGGCACTCTGCTCGCTTGTGCCTGCGGGCATTGCCTGCTCGTTTGGACAGGGCTTTAGGGACCAAAGAGGTGTATTGCTAGCTGCAGGGCGCATTGTGCAGCATTGCTCAACCTCCAGGACTCCCGTCTCCCAGCATTACGGGACGCCACGCACGGCAAACACGTGGGGAGGCAACAGTCCTGCCCTATGTGGCAAATGGGCAGGGACTAACATCACCAGCAGACCTCCTCCACCAGTGATGTAGGGGGTGCTTGGTCCACGAGGCTGACAAATACCAAACCCTACAAAGGTAGGCATGCCTCCCGAGTAGGTGGCATTGCCAACCACGCTTCAAGCCCCGCCACCACGTCAAGGTGACCCCCCTCAGCAGGGCATGACCCAGGAAAGACAATTCCTTCTTCAAGAACCTACACTTTGAAAACTTAACCTCTAAACCGGCCTCTTTGAGTCTGTTGAAGACTTGTTGGAGCATCCTCAGATGTTTAGACACATCCTTGCTAACAACCACTACATCATTTAAGAAGGCTAACACAGTGTTTCCCAAGAGTCCTGTAAACATTTCATTGATTAACCTCTGAAGCACAGAAGAGTATTATGAAGGCCAAAGGATGGTCTCAAATTCAAAATACCCATCAGGAGTGCTGAAGGCTGTAAGAGGGCAAGAGTCCACATGCTGAGGGACTTGCCAGTAACCCGAGGGAAGATCCAGAGAAAAGAACACCTTATTTTTCTCCCCCAGACTCTGCAACAGATCAGTAAAAAAAAAAAAAAGAAAGGGATAAATATCTTGGATCGTCTCTGCATTCATGTGGGGATAATCTATAACCTGTTTCATGGTACCATCATTCTTAGGCACCAGAAATTGCGTGAATTCCAAGTAGAAGTCGAATCCTGGACTATGCTTCACTCAGTCAGCTTCTTAACCAACTTATCAGCCACCTGCCTCTGAAAATGAGGAAGATGATACACAAGCACATACAGTAAACA
>NW_027642771.1:0-63292 GCF_032717465.1 Coenobita brevimanus | reverse complement strand
AGCCTACAGGCTGGAACCATCAAACATCAGTTTATCTAGAACAGGGGTTCCCAACCTTTTTGTTCCCTCTCCAACCCTAGTATTCAGACAGGGTCCCCATATACTTCTAAAAATTAAGGATCAGAAATTGATAAACAATTTTTATTTTTACATTGGTTTGTTGTGAAAGCTGTATATGTAGACTGTATATATCTTAGTATTGATAACATCATTAAACTGAACTCAGTGAATTTGTATGAAAAATAAATGAAAAATAATTTCCAAAATAAATATTAAAATGTATTTTTTAAAATAATGTTGGTACGACAATTTAAAAATACCTTCTTTTATTAATTTTGGAAATCTATGTCTTTTCCATTCATTGTTCCTGTATAGTGTATAGCAAACTCTTTTATGCAATATTTACAACAAAGTTATGGCAACTTTGGTTAAGACGGGTAATGTCTTCACTAGATTTGTTTCCAGCAGGTACCACCGTTGCCTCAAGTCGCCGTATACATACCCTGAACGTTTCATGTCCAAAATAGACATGCGGGCCTCGGGAATTCACTTAATAATGAAAAGAAAAAAAAATGGTATAATCACCTCACTGATACATTTCAACAAATGTCTTGCATACTTGAATGTGGAAATTGATGTTATGATTTTGTGCAATCTGACTTTGTAGATTAGAACAATCATGTATTGCAATACTCCATGGTTGTTCTCTCAAGACCCCCGAGAGAAGTGCAAATGTACCCCTAGGGCGTTATGGTACCCATGGTTGGGAACCCTTGATCCTGGGACATCACCGAACTGAGGTTGACAGAGACAGTATAGCCTAGAAAACCTGAAATTCTTACACATTGCAATGACTCTGAGAAAACTGAAAATGCTAGAAGCTCTCATACAAGAGAAAGATAACAGATGATTTAATATACAAACTAACATGACTATGAACATATCCTTGTTTGTAACAAGGAACAACGACACTCACACCTCAGGTCAGATAATCTCCCCCAACCCTTTCCCTGCTCCCCTCCTGTCCATCCCCATCCCTCACATACTTGAGAAGATCAGCCCTCATTCATCTAGTTATGGCCACGACACCCAACCTGTGTATTGGGTGCATAACACAGATGTAGGAGCATAAATAGTCTTAGCATTACAATATCATAAAGTAGTAAACATGGTGTCATCTGGTACTATCTTGATATATCTTTCCAGTATAAGGTATTTAAATGCATGGTATTATAGGCATTTATAAGTACTTTATTAGCCTGAAATACTTAACAGTTGTACTGCTTAGATTAGTGTATGCATAATAAATATTATTCTTTCTGTGGATATGCTCTCCTGTAATTTATGTCAAAAGTATATTCAAAAAGTTTTTGAACGTGTTTTATGAGAAATAAAATATCATTCTATTATTCTTAGCCATTTAAGCATAAGTTGTATGTATAACATGTGCCTTTCCTTTCAGTATTCCGTTGTATACAGAATATATGAAAACTGTTATTTAGTTATATTTAAATTATTTTTGATGTGCAGTACTTTTAAATTAAGTATTCATTTTCTCCTCATGTACCTTTCTAAACATATTTTATTCCCAGATGTGGTTGTGGACTTTCCATCCTTGATGATGTCTCTCTGTAGACGAAAGGCTCTAGGTAAAAAGTGAACAACTCTGGAGAGTTAGTTTTCACTCACTCTCAAGCGAAGGGAAGAACATTATGATGAAAACTGAAAAATATTAGCAAGAAGATTAACAATGTTCACAAAAATGTTGCCTGTCTTTACTCCCAGCACACACGTATATATATATATATATATATATATGAGAGTATATATATATATATATATATATATATATATATATATATATATATATGTTTACGGAACAGAGATAGATAATGAACACTTTAAGTGAGAACACTGGAAAATCACTACTCTCCAAGTAAAAGTTCCAGGTTCAAAATAAAAGCGTTAGGTAAAATTATAAGTTAAAGTTTAATGCTCAAACTAACAACCAAATATTCAGACCTCATAAGGATAATGTAATGGCAAAAAACAGGTTAAATATATGGTTAACCGTACAGCATCTGTACAACACGAAATTAGCAAGAGTAAATTTATCTAAGTCAGCCCTGATAAAATAAGAAAGCCAGATAATGCTCAGTTAAGGCAAGATATATTATTATGATACAAAATATTATAAAAAATGACTGATTATAAACACATGAACCACAAAACTTGCAATGTTCAGGCCTCACGAATCAACACCTTATGCTACATAGTACAAGGAAAAAATGTAGTAACACTTATACTCAAATTACACAGCTGCTAGATGGCTGCTGAGACTTTCTGAGCACTCACAATAATAATAAATTGCACAGGGGAGGACAGAGATGTGAGCAAAATGAGGAGTAGATCTAAGTGGCAGTTAATGTAGAGACTGAGCTCATTATATAGGGGCCGGCAGAGCTTGATACAACTTGTAAGAAGGACGCGCAAATGAAGTCATAGGGGACAGAGAGTTGAGATTAATCCTGTTCTGAACAATAGAAAGAACGACTTACTTCATTTTTTAAGGCGAAGGGGGAGTGAGGTAGAACACCCTCGGTGATCAAACATGTAGTATACTGTGCATGTTAGAATTATACAAAGGATGATGAAACCATAGGCTATGCAACACCTCCTCATGAAAAAGAAATTTATAAAGGAAATTACATCTTCTTCTAAAACAATCTGTCTAAAGTCTAGACAAGCAATCTGCAGTAACATTTTCTTTCCTCTTGATATTTGGTATGTCTCACGAATACTCCTGAAGAAGTAGACTCCATCTTGTCAATCTTTTATTTTTAGTCTTTAAACTTACCAAGGAATTTTTAGTATTAACATCGCATAAATGACTTATGGAGTCAAAACTAGAACACAAATAAAATGAAAAATGCTGCAAACCCAGTAATCAAGGCCAAAAAGCTCTTTCTCAATAGTTGAGTAGTTCTTTTGAGGTGGAGTGAACTTCTTACCGTAATAAGATACAGGGTAAAATTAACATGATCATCCTCTTGCAGCAAAACAGCCCCAGCTCCCAGCCACTTCAGCCAACAGCTTAGCAAAATTTGGAGTAGCGAGCACTCAAGGACTTAAGAGGATAGCTTCTAAGTTTGCTGAAAGAGGATTCAGCAGTTATCGGTCCAGACAAATTTAACTCCCTTTTTCAGAAGGTGGTCTATAAGTGGTGATAAAGAATTGAAAAGCAGAAATTTCAATCTCCCAGACAACCTACCATTCTGGCAAAAATCCTTGTAGCTCTTTCTTCCCACTTTTAGGTCTGGGAAGATCACTTATAACCTGAACCTTAGCTCACAGTGGTGCAACATGTCCATCACTACCATACCCAAGGTACTGAACTTTAGCTTGACCAAACTTCACACTTTGATAAATTCAGCTAGAAGATTAGCCTGAACTAAACGCTCAAGAAATTTACTGACATGGGATAGGTGATCTTTCCAGTTGCCTGCACTGAGAGTTGATTAATACATCATCAATATAAAGAACACCTCTGCCAAACCCTCTGTTACAACATTCATGAGCTTCTGAAATGTGACTGGTGTATCTCTTACATACCATATGGCATTACAGAACAGCGCAAAGTCTTTCCTAGTGTTACAAAACATGAGATCCTCCCTAGCACGTTCAGTCATAGGTACTCGCC
Organism: Coenobita brevimanus; assembly: GCF_032717465.1. NCBI lineage: Eukaryota > Metazoa > Arthropoda > Malacostraca > Decapoda > Coenobitidae > Coenobita > Coenobita brevimanus. The sequence goes on along the minus strand of NW_027642771.1, from coordinate 59,592 downwards.
AAAGTATCCCTTCAACAAATCAAACTTACTTTATGTACCTAGCCTTTCTGATCTTGTCCATGCAATCTTCCACGCGAGGGAGAGGGTAAGTGTCTGTTTTGGTTATCTGATTAACACGTCTGTAGTCAATCCTGTGTAAAGCGCAACTGTGACGCACCTGGCTTCAGTAGGACTAGAGTGACAGGAGAACTCCACTCGCTCTGACAGGGCTCAATCATCTTGTGGTCCAACATGTAGCCAAGCTCCTTCTGGATGGAGGAACTTTCACTGGGTTCACACGGTAAGGAGGCCAGTTTAATTGGCTTTGTGTCTCAGGTTCTGAACATCGACACTTCATGCATCAACACAGTGGTTCTTCCTGAGTGGCACGGAACACTTGCACGGAAGTACTCCTGCAGTAAATGCCGAAAACTCCTGCCCCTTTCCTCGGGAGGTAGATGAGGAAAAGCTTAGTCTGGAGATCATTAATGATATCAGGAGTTCTTCCCCAAACTATCATTTCCTCAGGCTTTCATGCTGCATGGGAGGAACTTCACTTGCAGACTCCGGGTGAAACAACTACTGTGCAGACCTGGGTTATTTTCTGTCCCAGCCTGTGATATAACTTTAGCTAATGTTGATGTGACAAAGGTTAGCTTGTTCTTTTCTTTCACGATGACATAGTTGACATCACTGAGTTTCTTCTCCACGAAATAAGGACCACTCAAACTTGGCTTGAAAGAGGTTACCCATGCACCGGTAGCAAGAATCAAAACCTGATCTCCTGGCTGAAAGTGGCGTAACCTGGACTTCTTATCATACCAAGTCTTTCATCTTCTCCCTGAGCAGCTCCTAAATTCTCTCTGCACCAGCTGTGTAAAGCAGTATGGACAGCCGTTCTTTGAACTTCATCACATACTCCAGCAGGTTGACATCATCTTCTCCTCCGACAGCCAACATTCCTTGAGTGAGCTTAAGGGTCCTCTTACTTCATGTGCCTGAAACAGTAGTTCCAAGAGGGTGGAGGAGAGCTCCAGTGATTCATTTTGGAGATTCTCTTGCGACAAAATACAACGAATGTGAAGACCTTTATCCCAGTCTTTCTGATGTTCCAAACAGTATCTTCCTAAGGCACCGATTTGAGTGTTTGGATGATATCTCTCCAAACATGCTTCTTGGGTCTGGGGATGGTAAGCTGAAGACGTGTGATCTGGGTGATGCCCAACTCTTTCAGAGACTACTTGAAAAACATTTGACATGAAATAACTTCTCCCGGTCTGACCGTACCATACTTGGGCAGACCAAACATTGATGGAAGAACCCTAGCATTTCCACTTAACCACGTTCTTTGCTGGGATAACATTTCTAAGTGGAATGGCTTCAAGGATAACGAGTAGCCATATCAATCTGGGCTCAACAGATAAGAAAATGCTGAAGAAAGTCTTAGGAAGAGGGCTCACAATATCCACGAACACACGGGTGAATGGCACCTCAAAAGGAGGAATGGGAAACTAGAAGGTGCAACCTTTTCGGTCTGATTACACTTCCCCACAAACCTTGACAGGTGTGACAAGACTTACAATACTCAGAGAAAACATCCCATAGAAGAATCACTTGGTCAGTAGAAGTGTTTCAAAATGGGTGCCACAGTCTTCCTCACCTCCAAGGTGTCCTGCACAAACTGGAATCATGAGCCACTCTAATGATATCCTGCCTACAAACATGAGGGATGACAACTTGATGTACAACCTCCCATTCACAGTCGGCCCTGATGCTGTTGGGGGTCTCCACTTCCTCATAAAGATACTCTCTGACTTTATAGTCAATAACAAGTGAGAAGCACCAGCTGAGCTGCTTCCTCTCTGCAAGCAGAGAGTTAGCTGAACCTTTCAACTCAGATGGTCAGCAACCTGCAACTCAATCAACTCTTGACGTGAGACAAATTATCAACACTACGGGGGGTGTACTGCCTCATCTGGTGAAATTGGTCCAAATTAGCAAGAAAAGTGTCAGCTAGGACTAACATCATCATCTATCCATGTTATCCCCTTCTAAGTCACTACAGTAACTTTAGACTTAGCCCTAGTGACAGCACATGTTACAGGGAACAACATCAGGGGACATCACAAATCCTGGGCCGCAGCCACTGGTTCTACTAGACAACTGAGGAGCTGGACACACTACCGACTTTCCTTTCCAATATCATTTCTCAAGTAAGAAGAGTTTCACCTGATTTTATTGGGAGTGTCTCAACCAACCCAACCATAACTGGAACCATTAACAAAACTACAGACTTCTAAAATTCACTCTGCACAAGAGGGACAGAGAGAAGTAATGTATCCTTCCCCCTACACCTTTGTAAGATTACAGTTTCATCAAAGGAATTAACATTAGAGCCTAGAATACTGGTCAGCATAAGGATTGGCAAGCACCTGTATCACGATATATTTTTACTGATTTCCTGGTACATTGTACTGTCCAGGAAGGGACTGGACAAAACCATCAGACAGGGAAATTAAAGCACATGAACTCTTGAGAGTGTCACCCACGTTACTGCCTTCATAAAAGAAGAAGGAGCTTCATCATGAGGAAATTTAATTTACTCCTCAAAGAAAGCAGGTTCAAGTTAACTCGGTTAGAAGAATTCTGGGAACTCTCAAGGGTGGACACTAGACCAATTGACTAAATATTTAAAGACTCCTTTTTGTTCACATCACACTGTCTCCTGAAACATTTCTCCGTAGTATGACCAAAGCTTACTACAATAAATGCATTGTACTTCTTTCTGAAACCAAGAGGTGAAGCTGGTATTTACTTCCTGAGAAACATCATCTTTATTTTCTTTCTTGTTGCCTGTACTCTGGAAGTAGAGGCAGCATGCTTACTCTTCAGCTTTCCTTTTTCTTTAGAATATCTCTTGTGAGTGAGAACATCATTCATCAGCCTAAAACCTGCATCATCAGACAAATTATCTACCTTTTTTTTTCTGCAATCAAGATACATAGGCTCACATCATTATTAATACGTACCTTTTGAGAGTCTTCCAGCAAAAATCATCTGCTTAATATTTGTCAAAATCAGGAATCCACATTCTTAGAATTTAACCACTGCTCTAACAGATCTTTGACATTTTTTGCATACTCAACAAGGGATTGCTTATCTTGCTTATAAGTTGTCCTAAATTTTACTCTATAGGCTTCAGGAACCAAGCTCATAGGCCTTAAGAAATCAAGCTCTGTAACTACATCATAATTATCAGATTGATCCTGGAGGCAAAAAGAATTGCATACGTCTACTTTTTAGACTTTACCGGTAAGCAACAGTTTGAAGGAGTACTTGCAAAGCCAATACTTTTTGGGCCAATTAAAACCTGTAGCTACCCTCTTCAAACAACTAGAAAATACTTTATTGTTAAATCAGATTCATTAAAAGGAGGGACAAGTTTAACATTTTTAGCCACATCAAAATCATCAATCATCAGAGCTAGGTGATCCAGTTCCACAGTTGTTTTGATGCGATACTCATGGTCTGTCGCTGAATCCTAGCAAGTTCAATTTGTGCCTCCTGAGGAACGTGCCTGAAACTCAGCCTCCTTAGCACTTTGAGGCCTCCTGCAGGGACTAGCTGTAACTTAGCTAATTCAATCTGCGTTTCTTCATTGAGGGAGTAACATTAAACAAGCTTTCTTATTAATCATGTCAGACAAATTTGATATTTAGAATGATGAAGAAGCGGGAACAACAATTTCCAATTGTTGAGCAACAAGCTCCAAAGTTCATTCTTTTGGTTACAATGTTTTCTTCTACATCACACAATTCCTCGTTTGCACAATTTGACAAAAAACTTTGGCTTCATCAAGCGTAAAGTAATAGTAGACACTCATGAATAGAAATCACAGTCATGCTAAAATATCAATCAATATCCTTAATGATAATATCCTGAATATCCTGATAAGAGGTCGTTTCAAATTTATGTTACGGAACAGAGATAGATGTAATGAACACTTCAAGTGAGAATACTAAAAATCACTTACTGTCCCGTGAAAGTTCCAGTTGTGGTTCAAAACAAAGGAGAGTTAGGTTAAATTACAAGTTAAAGTTTTAATGCTCAAACTAACAAGCCTAAACATTCAGGACTCATAAGGATAATGTAATGGCAAAGAAACAGGTTAAATATATGATTAACTGCAATAGCATTCTCTATTAACACGAAATTAGCATAGAGTAAATTTATCTTAAGTCAGCCCTGATAAAATGAGAAAGGCCAAAAGATAATGCTCAGTTAATGCAAGATATATTATTACAGATACAAAATATTATCAAAAATGACTGACATAAAAACACATGAATCACAAAAACCTCACTAGGCCTACGAATCAACACCTTATGCTATATAGTACAAGGAAAAAATGTAATAACACTTATACTCAGAATTACACAACTGCTAGATGGCTGGAGACCTCCTGAGCACTTTCACAATAATAACAACTGTACAGGGGAGGACAGAGATGTGAGTAAAATGAGGAGTAGATGTAAGTGGCAGTTAATACAGAGACTGAGCTCATTATATAGGGGCCGGCAGAGCTTGATACAACTTGTAAGAAGGATGCGCAAATGAACCCATAAGGGACAAAGAGTTGACAATCCTGCTCTGAACAATAAGAAGAAAGAACGACTTACTTCTACTATAAGGGTTAGAAGGGGGAGTGAGGGTAGAACACGCTCGTGATCAAACATGCAGCATACTGTACGTTAGGAATTTATACAAAGGATGATGAAATCGTAATAGGCTATGTAACAATATATATATATATATATATATATATATATATATATATATATATATATATATATATATATATATAGGTTACGTTTGATTCGGTCGGGAAGAGGATCATGGACAAAATCAATTATCTGTCACTGGAAATGGCGCGTGAAGTAATAGGTTCTTTGGGAATTTTGGCCCAAATGCGAAAGTTAGTGTATAAAAGACTAAAGATCGATCTCGGTGGCAAATGATTTTTATCAAAACACTCCACATCCCTGTGGGAAGTTTTATTTTTCTTGTGACTATTATTTTCATTATTATTACTTTAGTAGAAAAGCGATTCTTCAAAGCATATTTGGCCTTGAGCCTTGTAACTTGGTCAACTTAGACAGCTGTCCACTTCTTTTGGCCAAAACCGGTGGCAATCCGTCAACCAACCATCATTCTGGATGTTCCCCCGAAACCAGGAAAGTGATTCAGCCATCCTGTCTAAAGAACCACTTAAGCTAGGAAGCTGCAACATAGACTAAAAGCAGACGCAGTGCATAATGGAATATGGTGCTAATTGGTTGATTATTCTCTGACATCGGCTGGGATAAAAAAAAAAAAAAAAAAAGGAGCTTTTCCCTATATTCCGCATGTCACCTAATATTCCATGACGGATTAAATCTACAGCCACGAAACTTGGTCGACTAATAGACTATGATGCCTAAGGTGACATGTACAATATTAGGGATCTTGACCTCAACGTCCCTTTATAGTACGGCTTCTAGTATGTAAAGGCTGTGGGAAGTTTTTCTTTATCAGAATATTCCTTGGAGAGTTTTGCGGCGTTCTAGTTGTAATTATTAATATACTACTACTACTACTACTACTACTAATAATAATAATAATAATAATTAGTATTATTGTAGTATTAGTATTACCATTACTGTTATATATTCCATGGAAAGGAAATTGATATATGGGAATACAGATCTCTTGTGGAAACTTAATTACTTTAAGAAATTCACCCATGAAGGAAGAATTGTCCATGCAGGAAAATATGCCTGTGTAAAAAAAAAAAAAAAAAGTCTCCACAGATACGGAATAGGTCCATGTAGTAAACAGGTCATTAAGTGAAATAATTCCATGGCGAAAATTAGTCCAGAGAGGGATCTGGTATATGGGAAACATAAGTTCAGGGGGAAGTACAAGTACCATGTAGAAAATGGGTTAGTGGCAAAAAATTGGTCTGGGCAAGTGGCAGATAATTCGGCATGAACGAAAAAAGCTCCTGAGGAAACAGGCCAGTGGGAGAAAATGATCCAACGAACAAGTTCATAAGGGATAATTAGGTACGAGCTGGTTGAGCCAAGAAGGTACAGTGTGAGACCGACTTATGTTTCAGTGAAAATAACACGAAAATCATGGAAGAAGAGCCATATATACACTTAAGTATATGTGTGCACTGAATGTGTGTGTGTATTTTAAGCAACTGTACCTGCAAAATGTGTAAGCAGAGAGCTCCTTGCAACACGAGCAGCGTCAAAGAAGGTGATCAGGAGCAGACCACGCTTCATCATCCTTAAGGCCAATATCTGTGAGGGCAATCAGCCGTTTAGCTATGTAGAATGTTCATGGATCTGTCATGCAATACTCTTTTCCTCTTCAGAGAACCAGGATACTAAGTACCGCCATATAAGGCAAGGGTGACAAGCCCCGTTAAGTCCGAGTGGCATTGTTTTAGCAATGATCCCAAAACAACCCTCATACTGAAACGCTTATAGTTCTTGTCCAATCAAAGCGCCTGAACCCTACAGACCAGAAAGAGTTGTTGATTTGGTTAAATAGTTACCACCCATCATAGTCTATGTATTCTTGGATTTGAAGAGAACGCTTGGTTTGTCACTGAGGGTAGAGTCACCAGAAGGATACATTGCATGGAACAAATGAAATGAAACATTTCAAAGGACCCGCAAATATATATTATGTACTGCTGTTGTATCATAAGTAATGGTTCATATCCATGAAATGCAAGTCTATAATAAGTTATGAAATACCTTTACTTCAAACTGCTGTCACTTATACAAATACTGACTTTGAAGGCTAAGAAGAAAGGCCTATTTATACCAGGGAGGATGTTCGCATTTAGTTAGCTGTAGATCTCTCTTCACTTCTGCTGAAAGCAACAGGGAGCAGTAGGCTACCCTCAAATTTGCATAAATCCCTGTAAAACATCGACAAAACTGGCAAACGCTTGTTCAATCCCCTCCATACTTTTACCCCCTTACCCCATCTCTGACATTCACTTGCTCAACGGATGTGTTGGCAAGACAAGTCGTCCTCTTAACGCCAGATCACCTGTGGGAAGGATGTGAAGTGGGGTGGGTAATGATGATAAACACGAACACCCCCGTCACCCCTGACAAAGAGACTTTTCACATTCTTCAAAACTGGTGTTACAACAAGCTTGGGGGTTTGCATTTAGTAAGCTGCATACCAAAAGGATGGAAAGAGGTAATAAAACAACAGTTTCTTTTTTGTAAGGTTTAATGCTTGACAGGAACATATACAGTGAGGATCATGGACTGTAGCTCGAGGCTAGGATATTGCACTTGACGTTTCATCTGATATGTTCACTGAAAACCCGTGTTCTCCCTTTTTGCTCTTTTTTTTTTTTTTTTAAGTGGACAACATGCGTAAAAGGTAAGTTTTTCAGTGCCTGGTTTGATACAAGGCGTGTGCATGGTAATGGGGTCCTAGGGCCGATTGATTACATTGATAGATCGCATGGCACACGGGACATCCTGTTGGCTCATATTAATTTTCACATTTTCACTTTGTGTCACCCATATGTTATTTTTCTTTTTTATCTTTCATTCGCTTTCACTGATTTAATTTTTTTTTCTTTGCCTGCCAAGATCACAACCGAACTAGGCAAATAATTTTGAGATATAGAGCGTAAGAGGGGTGCACTGCACTACATCTGGTGATGACTGGAAGCTTGCTGCCGGGCTTACCCAGTGATGGGGTTAGAGCATACTGCCCAGGCGTCTCCTAACTGGTATGGAGTAGCATGACAGCGAGAGAAAGTGTGGCATGAGTTACTTCTGTGAGGGCATGGAGCAGTGTTGTTTCTCGCTTATTGCCTGGGAGGACTCTTAGTGCTATGCATGGAGCATCCCCCAGGGTGTGATTTGTGTATCTCATGATGAAGCACGTCGTGTAACTCCATCAGCCACCTCTTTGTATAAGTTTATGTGAGTGTGTGTGGAGAAATGCCAGAGATGCCGCTATTCCCCGAAGGTCGTATGGTTACAGATCACCTACTAAGTCTGCTTCCGCTATTATTTCACGGGTGGTAGTAGAACAGTGGTTCTTAAGTTTTTGCTACTGTTACTCCTTGCCACACGAAGATAGACTATTACTAACCCATCCCACTTAAACTGGGAGAATGACTAGAAAAACATATTGGTACTGGTAATGTATTTTCCAGGTGATTATACAAGCTACAAAAAGATGTCTGTATGTGGTTTTCCACTACATAAAGTTTCAGTAGAAAATAAACTTGGTTAGATTTCTGGTGTGGTAGGTGAAACAGTTTTTTCTCTAATCAGTTTTTCTATGTGTGGCTCAGTTAGAGGCAATACGCATCGCATATCATAGTCAATGAGTTTATTGATTTGTTTTTCTTTTGCATAGCAGAAAAACCCACTTCACAGTAGTATTTAGTTGTAAAAGGCATCAGGATCTTGTGGGCTTACCATGATAGAATGTATAATTTTCCAAGGTTTATCCAGAAAGTTACCAGATCCTGCTCGTGATAGTCTTTTTTATCGTCTTATAAAGAAAGAAAAAGAAAAATCATCGAGCAATGTTTTACCAATATTACCCCCTTGAAAAGCAACATTACCCCCTTGGGAGTAATTACCCCCAGGTAAAACACCACTGTAGCTGAGACTAAGCCTCACTGAAAAGGGGGCCACTCAAATCTGCACAGAACAATGTTGACTGATTGATTGTATTAAAATCTGGCAGCGCAACTCCCAGGGTCATATGCCGCCGGACAACAAGCTAAAAGACGCAGCAAATAAAAAGTGTTTATTCAAAATAAAATAAATAACTGTTATTAGAAATAAAACACTGAAAATAATAAAAGAATAGTCAATAAAATATCAATTACTTATAAAGGTGGAAGGAGGCCCGCCGCATGAAGAAAACTAAAAACATCAGTAAATCGTTAGATGCTCCACCAAGCAACGAGGAGAGACAGTAGGCACCATCTGCCCCTCTATGCCTATGGAGGAATCTCTGATGTAGGTTCCCAAACTCGGACTCTCGATCAGCAAGTGACTTACGGAAAGGGGAACAAGGCAATAATCACAGTACGGTTGAGTCTCACCAGGAACCCATGTGTAAGCTGAGAGTGCCCAATGAGAAGCCTAGCAAGAGCCACCTCCAATTGCTGAGACATCTAGGGGAGAACCCTTGGCACAACCACTCTCTGAAAGATTACTTTTAGTTTATTATGAGCAACACCATCCCAGTGTCTCTGCCAACACGTACGAAGTCTGGACCGCAAGTAAGGTGTTACATCAGAAGCAGGAAGTAGATAGTCGGCTGGGGGCTGTTGAAAGGCCGCATCTCTAGCTAATGTATCTGCCCCCTCATTGCCCACCACACCAACATGTGCAGGAACCCAGCAGAAATCCACTCTCTTCCCCTGACGACGAATTAGGAACAGCCACTCCAAAATAGCTAAAACTATAAGATAGGAAGAGTTAAAAGAGTCCAGGGCCAAAAGCCCCCCCTGAGAGTCTCTAAAAATAGTAAAATATTTGTCAAGGTAAACAAACACCAACTTCAGAGCTAAAACCATATCTGACAACTCTGCAGTAAAAACTGAGGCAGCCAAAGGAAAACTACCTCCACGGCTAAAACTAGGAAACACCACTCCAAAACCAACACCAGAGGCAGAGGTGTAGACCTCACAGCCATATGACAGCTTGGAGGTTACAAAAACCTGAAACGGATGCAAGAGTGTCTTCCAATCAGAACCCCAGGAGGTATGGGACAGAACTCTCAATACACTGAGAGCCTTCATACATGATGCCAAGTCTGAAACTCAAGTCAAAAGGCGGTCAAACGTCATGCCCAAGAATTTCATCTCTGCCACACAATGGAGCCTCCTGCCACAAAGCTGGAGATCAGGGACTGGGTATACCCTCTCATCCTACAAAAGTGCATAGCCACAGTCTTTGAAGGGGAAAACCGAAAACCCTTGGAAGTGGCCCAGGCAGAAATCTTGTCCAAGGCAAGTTGCATCCGCTGCTCAATAGCAGACATGCGGGAGCCAGAAAACCATACAGCTAAGTCATCCACATAAAGGGATGAGGATACCCCAGCAGGCACAGTGTCAAGGATACCATTGATGGCCACTGCAAACAAGGAAACACTTAAGACACCCCCGTGGGACACCTTCCTCCTGGCACAGTGGCAAAGGGACGGTAGAACCCACACGGACCCGAAACATACAATTAGTCTGGAAGTCTCCAGCAACACAGGCAGGCGACCACGTAAACCAAAGGCATGAAGTTGTTGGAGGATGTCATGGTGCCAGGCAGTATCATAAGCCTTCTCAAGGTCAAAGAACACAGCCACAAGATGTTGCTTAGAGGCAAAAGCTTCACAGATCGACGCCTCAAGCCTGATAAGGTTGTCCAAAGTGCTACACACCGTAATTTACAGAAGCCACTCTGTGATGGAGAGAGAAAGCAACCCTTCTCTAGAAACCACACAAGCCTGACAGTTGACCATCTTTTCGAATAGCTTGCACATGCACCATGTTAAGATAATAGGGCAATAGTTGGAGACATGAGAATGGTCCTTACCAGGCTTGGGAATGGAAAGGACAATGCCCAACTTCCAACTCTTGCGAGTAGAGCCCTCACGCCAAACCCTGTTAAAAAAGTCCAATAAAAACTTAATTGAATCAGTCAGCATATGACTGAGCATATGGAATGTTGTCAGGCCCAGGAGCAGTGTCACCACACTCCGAGAGGGCAGCATGCAGCTCACGGAGGCTATAGTCTAAAATATGCGGCTCTCCACCACGAGAGCAAAAGTCAAAACCCAGCCTCTCCTGATTCATACAAAAGCTAGCACACAGCTTAGAAGGATCCTTTTTTGAGAGCACAAAACTGATGTGCAAAAGCAGAGGCTACTGCATCTGGTGCAGACACAAGATCTCTGTGAAGTCGTAACACCGGTGGGGAGAGGGAGGAGAACCTACCAGAAATCTTGTGTACTTTTTTCCACACCATAGGCGTTGGAGTAGAGGACATAACTGTAGAAACATACGACCTCCATGAGTTACGGCGAGCATTCTTCATGACCCATCTATAGCGAGCATGTCCTTTGTGAAACTGGATTTTAGAAGAATACCACGATTGTCAAAATACCGATGGGCAGCCACTTTGTAAGCTCCTTTTTGCTATAGAGCTGTCATCATTCCACCGTGGCACAAGTCTCCGGGAAAAAACACCAAAATCAGTGGAATGGAATGAACCCCTGCTGAGAAAATGGTCTTAGTAAAATAACGTTCTGCATCATTGATAGCTGAAAAATCAGTAAACCTGTAGGCAAATGCACATAGTTCCTGAAAGACAGACCAATCAGCCCTATCCAGACACCAACATGACATACAGGCTGCAGGAACAGAGAGAGTGACTAGACCAACACAGGATAATGGTCACTACCATGCGGATCATCCAAAATCTCCAAAGAAAAATCAAAGGCACAGAGGAGGAGATGGTAAGGCCAATGACAGAATACTTGCCAGTCTGAACATGAAAATGGGTCGGCCTCCCATCGTTTAGGACAACCCAATCTAAATCCCCAACCAAAGAAGCAAGAAGATCACTCCGTGGATTTGAAAGTGTCACCCTACAAAAGATGGCAGCCATTAAGGTCACCAAGGAGTTGAAAGAGGGTGAAAGTTGACTGATAAGGGTTTCCAAATCAGCACGCATAACAGGAACGGAAGGTGGAAGGTAAACACAACAGATGGTATAGCATCTCCCAACATGCATCTGTACCGCTATAACTTGAAGGGGAGACTGTATTGCAAAGGAAATAAAGCGGACACCAGAACGGCACAAAATTACACATCCACCACTGTGACTGCCAGGAGAAGAAGCATGGAAGACCTCAGACCCCTTGATAGAAGGGAACTATCTATCTCCCACCATTGTCTCCTGAAGACAGACACAGAGTGGGCTCAAAGTACAGAGTAATAACTGCAATTCCTCCCAATTTGCCATGGCAGCTCTACAATTCCATTGAAGACAAATTGGTACTGATGGAGCCATACTGATTAGTAATAATTAATATGAGAAACACTGGGAAGGGTGTGAAAGCCCTTTTTCCTAGACATAGAGATCTGCCTTTCCAACTGAGAAGACAGTGAAGATTTAGAGCTTCCATGGGTGAAAGGACCCTTACCCCAAGACCCATCCTGCCCATTGCCAGAATGAGCCTGAGGCACAGAGACCTTTCTAGAAGACCCACTCACTCCGTCCTCACCTCCACGTGGAGGTCCAGCTGGCACCTTGGGGCCAACCAGACCCTCCCCAACCAAATCAACCAAGGGTCGGCTGCCGGGTGATGTCATCGATCAGAAGGAGCAGGCGACCGAGCCCTTCAAGTATCGAAAGACCCAGACCCCGCCAAACCTGAGCAAGAAGCAGGGACTGGAATCCTAGAAAGACCATCACGAACACCCATCAACTTAGAAGCCACCACTGTCCGGGTTACTGAGTGAAGAACCCCCTCATTATACTGATGTGGCACAGAAGTTTGAACCTTAGAGGGAGGGGAATCACCCAAAGACTCCTCACTCCTTTTGAGGTTGGCAGACGCAACCTCCATCTCTACATCAGAACTTGAGGACACACTAGAAACTGTAGAGGCACACTGTAGGGTAGACTGAACACCAGTAGCAGAGTGAACAGATGGTACAAGAGCAGCAGCCAGTACGGAAGTAGCAGCCAATACAGGATTATCAGCCGGTACAGGAGCAGCAGCTGGATGAGATGCAGACTGCAAAGGTACCAGTGTCTCTGGGTGACTACAATGAGGAGGAGTAACACGTCTGGTATCGGAAAAGGGATGAGGAGTGAGGTCAGTGAGAGAAGCAGGAGCCCCACAACAGTGCACAGCAGGTTTTGACAAAGAAAGAACAGAAGCAAAACACACACCAGGGCAGACATACATAGACATGACACAGTCCTTAGCTTCGGTAAAACTCATCCTTTCCATGGCTCTGAGAGACAAAATTTCATGTTCCACTTTGTAACAATCACAAGATTTAGAAGAAGCAGCATACTCACCACCACAATTGACACAAGATACATGACCAGGGCATTCCACACCCTCATGAACATTTAAACCACATGATGAGCAGACTGATGGAAGGCCTAGGGCAAGGCACCTACAAGTTAGGCCAATATGACCCAAATGCTGACAGTGGAAACATCTACGAGGCATAGGGTCATAGGGCCTAACTTTGTACCGGTACCATTCAGCATTAAGAACAGCAGGGAGACTCAATGATTCAAAAGTCACAGTCAAGGCTGGAGTTGGCACAAGGTAACCATTTATCTTCATAATCCTCCCAACCTTTATTACATTCTGGATGGACAACTCTTCAACAAGGCGTGCCTCATTGTAAAGCAGTAGTTCCTTGGCATAGACAACGCCTCGAGAATGATTCAATGAAGCATGGAGGAAACATGTAACAGACTGACCAGAAAGCATGGATAAAGATAGAACAGTCATACTCTCAGAAGGGTCAGACACCTCTACCAACAAATTGTCATCAGCCTGTGGAACAACTTTAGGGGCCGCACCACAAGCAGCAACCAGTTCTCAATGGGTTGGAAAAATGTCACACTTTCTTAATCTACCCCAGCAGGGCCACGAATAACTAAGAACTTGACAAAAGGTGCAGGAGGAGGAGCAATCAAAATCAAATTCATATCTCTAACATGTGTGCCCTGAGGGCAGGGTACACTCCTTGACCCCCACCTGCGACCTCTGTTACGGGAGCCAATGGACCGGGGAGGCAAGGCAGGGGAGGCCGAAACACCTGTACAGCAACATAGAACCTGGAAGGGCTCCAGGGTGGCAACAAGTGAACGCCAAGGAGGTTCCATGGAAGCACTGAGGTCTGAGAGAGAGGCAGGTTGGGGCACATTAATAAAGACATGACAGTACTCATAAAAACTTCATTCCCCCACCACCCCACCCACCACAGAGCCCAACAAGGGGAGGCCATACACCACAAGCAACCTCAGGGGTAGGAGGGAAGTATACGTGGGTAACCACTGGAAGGCCGGGGCAAGGGTGACCCCAGGATGATAGGAGCCACCAGGTCCCCCAGTGCCCACTTAACCCTAGCCAATGCATGACCAGCCAATGGACCTGGTCTGGCCCAACTAGGCCGCCCATCTAGCCAGAATAGGGAACCGAAGAGGTGTATTGCTAGCTGCAGGGTGCATCGTGCAACATCGATCAACTCCCAGGACTCACGTCTCCCAGCATTATGGGACGCCATGCAAGGTAAACACTTGGGGAGGCAACAGTCTCGCCCTAGATGGCATATGGGCAGGGACTAACATCTCCAGCAGGCCTCCTCTACCAGTGATATAAGGGGTGCTTGGTCCACGAGGCCAACTAATGCCGAACCCTACAAAGGTAGGCATGCCTCCAAGGTAGGTGGCACAACCAACCACGCTTCAAGCCCAGCTGCCATGTCAATGTAACCACTTGCAGTGGGGCACAGATCAATGTCTCACATGCCTACTGAAACATCCAGGCACTGCTTAAGTGCTGCTACTGAGCATGGATGATGGTGGTCAGCATGTATCCTACAGGCTGGGATTGAAAGAGGAGCAAGCCTGAAGTCTTCTTTCACGTTTTTTGTGAGCGACCTTGGAGATGGCAATAGGGACACTGCCAGTCCATCCTGAGCAAAGATGGTGCATGCAGGGAACAGTGCACAAATCTCAGACAGTCCCCAGACTCCCCACCCTGCCTTTCCTCTGTACCAAACTCGATAGAAACCAAAAAGCGCTCACAGAATGCATACCTCTGCCAATCCATTGCCATTAAAAAGGATCTGGATCCAGATCCATGGATATAGTATCTGGATCCATGGATATAGGATCCAGATCCGGATCCGCCCCAGACTTTAATTCTTTCTTGATCCAAGGCCCATTTTCTTCACAAAATTTCATTGAAAGTCATTGAGAATTTGTGGAGATATTGTGCGGGATACTCTGGATCCGGATCCGGATCCGTGGATATAGGGTCTGGATTCGGATCCACTCCAAAATTTAATTAATTCTTTCTTTGTCCATGGCCCATTTTTTTCCCACAAAATTTAATTGAAATTCATTGAGAACTTGTGGACATATTGTACGGGATACTCCAGATCTGGATCCGCCCCCAAGTTTATTAATTTCTTCATTAGCTAATGGCCCACGCTTCCACTAAATTTCATTAGAATCTGTTCACAAGTTTATGAGTAATCCCGGATCCGGATCCGTGGATATAGGATCCGGATCCACCCCCCCAGTTCAATAAATTCCTTCTTGGTCCATGGTGCACCTTTCCATAAAATTTAATTGAAATTGCTTGAGAACTTTTGGAGAATATTGTGCGGGATACTCTGGATCAGGCTCCGGCTCAAAAGTTAATCATTTCTTCCTTGGCCCATAGCCCACGTTTCCACAAAATTTTGTCAAAATCTATACATAATTTATCGAGTAATCCTGCTAACAGATAGGCAGACAAAGAGACAAACCAAGAAACCAATGCAGGGTAAACATAACCTCCTTGGTGGAGATAATGACAGGATATGGGACTCTGCCATTAAAGGGCCTCTCTATACAGCTCAGAAACAGAGGAAGGCAATCTAGAGGGTTTGGTGGAGGAGGCCCATAATATTAGTAGCATATCCTCCATGAAATTCTGCGGAGGTTAGAACCTGCTGGACAAATATCATGCATAATAATTCAATGTTGTCTGGAGTTTCTTTGTTAGGCAGCTGGTGAGGCACACCATCCCCATAGGCAATGGGATGGGGCTTACCTTTGCAGCACTCTGGTACTAAGGCCAGATTTCTCACAATCAAGGCTGAAATCGCTAACTACGTTTAGGAGAACTTTGGATGCAGGTGAGGGAAATAGGTATGTAAGTGTCGACTTCATCCAATCCTCCTTTATCGTATTCGGGACACCTGTCGGCATACAGTGCATATTGGATAGGTAGAGCTGTAAGTGCATCGTGTCTTTGGTGAAAAAGAGGTCCACCTGCATGTGGCCCCAACTGAGAACCAATGAGTTGAATATACCCCTCCAGACAGTCCATTTAGCTGAGGCCAGCTAAAACCTGGAGTGTGCACCGGCCCTCTGGTTCTTCTTCCCAGAAAATCCTGAGCAGACAGGTACCAACGGCGATGGTGAGTGAGCCACTGGATTTGTTTCATCTGTGACAGGAAGGATTCAGACCTTGACGTGCCACACTATTTGATGCAATGCACCGCCAGTTGGTTGTCTCTTTGGATTACCCTTAGTTCCCTGATATTTATGTGCTTGACAAGTTCTGTCTCTGTCCAGGCCCCCAGCTGTTTTGTGCCCCATTCATGACAGCATGCCCCAGTCCAAGTCTTAGGCATTGATTACAGTCGTAGGAGCCTGGCACCAACTTCATCAAAGCAGTCTCTTGAGGCTGGCAGGGACTGGATGGAGCATGTCTCGTGTGCAGCTTCCTTTTTGCTGGGGTCACCTTTACCTCCTGTGGTAGGTGGCAGTGGTACAACCTGCCAACTTCAGTGCCCACAGCAGTGATTCCCCATGTCTTCATGACTTCAGGTTGACATGAACTGTCCTAAACAAATTTCCCTGAAGTCAACATGCAATGTCTAGGGAAAGACGCACTCATATTTACCTGGTGTCCTACTCCAAACCTAACCTGATTACTTGCTGCACAAGGGTCAAGAAAGTTTTTCCATATTGATTTTGAAGCCGAGCTCCCCAGCTGAGTTGCTTAGTTAGCTTGTATTTTCGGGACACTCCTCCTTGGTGGCTGCTCCGAGGAGCCAGTCATTGAAATACATTAATACGTTGATCCCTTTTGACACCTGATGATGCACCAGCACATTTAGTCTTATGAAGACACGATGGGCTAGGCAAAGACCGATAGGCCAGCATTTTTATTGGTAAGTAAGTAAGAATGTACGAGTGGATGGAGTGGTTGGTCAGTGGGGTGTGCCAGCTGAAGTAGATGGGAATGGTAGTGCTTTGGTGGACATCTGTGCTGGTAAGGGGTTGGCAATAGCCAACACCTACTTTCGTCATAAGATGATCCACCGGTATGCATGGAGAGTAATGAGGAGGATGGATGGTGAACTTGTTGAACGAAAGGCAATGATAGACTACGTGTGTGTGGATGAGCGAATGAGAAGACAAGTGTTGGATGCAAGGGTGTGGAGAGGGTGGGGGAATGGAGTCTCGGACCATCACTTAGTGATGGCCAAGGTAGAGCTGCAAAGAAAGTGGTTGAGGAGACGAAGGGGAAGACAGGAGGAAGCAGCTCCTGTGAGAAGAGTGGAGAAATTGCAAGATAATGAGAAAAGGACAGAGAATAAGAGCATAGTGGAAGAAAGATTGGGAAGGTATGAGCTAGTGCAGATGGAAGGGGTGGAAGACGTATGTAAGATATTCACGGAAGAGATAAGCGCAGCGTGTGAGGCGGTTTGTGGAGTGAGGAGGAGGTGCAAGGGTGTGCAAGGGACAGCATGGTGGAATGATGAGGTGAAACGAGCTGTGGAACAAAAGAAGAAGGCATATGGTGAATGGTTGGCGAGTAGAGGTAGGGGAGAAGATGAGAGAGAGAAGAGAGAGGTATATGTGAGCAGGAGAAGGGAGGTTAAGAGACTGGTGAAGGAAAGTATGAAGAAAGTGGATGAAGAGTTTGGGAGGAATCTGAGTTTGAAATGGAGGGAGAGTAAGAAATTGTTTTGGAAGGAGGTAAAGAAAGTAAGGCAGTGTGAAAGGGGAAATAGTAGGGGAGTGAAAGATAGGAATAATAGATTGTTGGTGGAGAAGAGAGAGAAATTGAGGAGATGGAAGGAGCACTTTGAGGATTTGTTGAATGTAGAGAGTGAGAGCAGTGTGAGTATAAGTGGTTGGGGAATGGCTGGGAGAAGAAGAGATGAGAGGAGGGAGGAAGAGATCAGTAGGTCGGAAGTAGTGGAAGCGATGAAGAAGATTAAGCTGGGAAAGGCCCCAGGAATTGATGGAGTGTGTGGTGAAATGCTTAGGTATGGGGGTGAGATTGTTGTGGAGTGGATATGGAAGTTGTGTAGATTGGCTTGGGAAGAGGGAAGGGCTCCAGAGGACTGGAAATCAGGTATAATTGTTCCTCTGTACAAAGGAAAAGGGGAGAGAGAAGTATGTGGTAACCATAGGGGTATTTGCCTTCTTAGTGTGACTGGTAAAATATATGGTAGAATACTCATTGATAGGGTTAGGCATATGACAGAGGAGCTAGTTGGAGAAGAATAAGGGGGATTTAGGAAGGGAAAAGGGTGTGTAGATCAGATATTTGTTCTAAGATGTTTAGTGGAGAAGTATCTAGAGAAGGGAAGGAAAGTGTATGCTGCCTTCATGGACTTGGAGAAAGCTTATGACAGAATAGATAGGCAAGGTATGTGGAAGGTATTAAGAATATATGGAGTGGAGGGGAAATTGTTGAGTGCTGTGAAGAGTATGTACGAGGGAGCTAGGGCTACGGTGCGAGTGGATGGTGAGCTGAGTGAGTTCTTTGATCTCAATGTGGGACTGAAACAGGGGTGTGTGATGTCTCCATGGCTGTTTAATATATATATGGATGGGGTTGTAAAGGAGGTGCAAGGTAGGGCAGTGGACGTGGGGGTGGCCCTAATGAATGAGGGTGAGATTTGGAAGCTTCCGGTGTTGCTGTTTGCTGATGATACAGTATTGTTGAGTGAAGATGAATGGGAGTTGCAAGGTTTGGTGAATGAATTTGGGACAGTGTGTAGGAGGAGGAAGCTGAATTTGGGACAGTGTGTAGGAGGAGGAAGCTGAAAGTTAATGTAAACAAAAGTAAAGTTATGGTGTTTGAGAGGAATGAAGTCACAGAGTGTGCAGTGAGGTTGGATGGTGAGGATATGGAGAATGTGAGTGCATTCAAGTACTTGGGTAGTGTGATGAGTAAGGATGGAACTTTGGGGGATGAAGTACGTGAAAGGGTACAGCAGGGCAGAAAGGTTGTTGGTACACTGAAAGCAGTGATGAGAAATAGGGAGGTGAGTATGGAAGTTAAGAAGTCACTGCATGATGGTATTGTGATTCCTACCCTGACGTATGGAAGCAAGGCGTGGTCCTTGCAAGAGGGGAACAAGTCAAGAGTGAGAGCAGTGGAAATGAGTTATTTGAGAGGAGCATGTGGAGTGACGTGGAGGGACAGGTTGACGAATGAAGAAGTGAAGGAACGTTGTGGGGTAAATGTGGATGTGGTTGAAAAGATTAGGAGAAATACACTGAGGTGGTTTGGACATGTGGAGAGAATGGAGAATGAAAGACTGACTAAGAAGGTGTATGTAGGTGAGGTGGAGGGAGGGAGAGGGAGGGGTAGACCGAGGATGAGGTGGAGGGATGGAGTTGAGAGGTATATGAGGGAGGGGGGGTGAGTTGGGGGGAGGGGAGTCAAATGGTGGGTGACAGAGTGACTTGGAGGCGTTTTGCCTGCGGCCACCCTTTGCGGGATTAGGGCATCGGGCTATAGATAGATAGAGAGAAGTAAGTAAGCCCTGTTGATCAGTGCTCATTGTGTGACACTCCTTTGCTAGTGTTAAGTTTTGAGGACTAGGGGCCTTGATGTGTCATCCTGGATGTGTTCAGTGAGGAGGCTGGTGCCTTGTTATCCAGTCTGGTACACTTGCAGAGCTTGTAGTGATGAGGAAAAGGCAACCTCCATGGCTTGAGAGAGGTTAGAGTAGGGGACGGGAGGTGTATGGTAAATAGGAGGTGAGCAAATGCCTCCTCTACAGACCTGGTTAGGAGAAAAGGGAGCCTCCCAGATGATTGCTTCCCTGGCCACTTATTCCGTCGTGAGGAAGGCCATGTTTCTAACATAAATGCAGTTTGTGACTGACTGCAATGAAGATTAATTACAAGTCATTTAAACTATTGTTGAAACTGAGACACAAGTACCAGCACAAAACCTGAGTAGTTAGCATGGTGACGGAAGCTAAGATCCTGAGAGATGAGCGATGATGACAGTTTTGCTGCTCTTCAAAACACTGGGAAATGGATAGGCATGACCCTGTGGGGAACTTTGTAAGAGTCAGTACGTTCATCCAGACATGGCAGGAAGCAGGCCGGCAACAATGTGAGGGTGAACTATTCTGAGGACATTGCCCTTTTCTACATGTTGTGGTTGTTAAGTTCCCACTTGGCCCAGGAGAAGGAGGGCATCACCATCAGTGCTGAGAGTGTTGTCCTCTGAAGCCATTAGTTGCACGATGCCGTCTTCTTCAGTGGAAGGTACGACAGTCACCACACCACAGTAGGCATCTGTGATGGCTGTGGCATTGATTGTGAAAGGCCCTGCTCTCGCCTGCACCATCGTGAGCCAGATAGGATGGAACTGGACTTCCTTGGGTTCCTTCACCGTTAAGACCCATCATTTTTCTATGTCCTAGCATTCTAGTAACAATTTGTCCAAATGCTCCGTGAAGTTTTTGATGGATGAGGCCTCCACAAACACCTTCCAACCCTTCAGGACTAATTTTTAGTTAAGAATCAGGTGGCCCTCGCTAAGTTTAGCTGTCTTGTCCTCCTTGTTCCCTTCCCTGAGAATGTCAGGGTATGTAACTGTTTAAAGAGGGTTCAGGACTGCACCGGATAACCCGGTTTGGACTCCCAGTCAAGTGACTGATGAGAATCCGGTGATGAGGAGTGGGAGGACAGTGATGAACAGGGGCTTAGGGAATACTAGCATGTAGTAAGTGGAGGAATGGAGACATGGGAGTAAAATGAGGTGGGAAAGGCTGAATAGTGGTAGCAATCGAGCGGGTCACCCTCTGCTCCATGGATTGTTGGTGGTTGTGAGTGAGTCTCTGCTATGGTTTGGGAGACAGTGTAGTGGGTGGGTGGGGAGAGTCGTGGCCTTTCTTCATCTGTCTTGATGCTCTGGATAGCTGGAGAGGCCAGGTGATGAATGCAGTGGTCAATACCCCAGGTGCACAGGCATCATCAGGGACAGTGCTGTTATACCCTCGGCTAAGGCTACTGTCTTGCCCTTTAATTGTGCCACATTAGACCTGGCAGAGGTGTTGAAGTACAGAGCTGTGACACTGGACATCTTTCACTAGTATTCATATTCATCTCACTATCCTCTCACGTCAGACTGCATCCCCTATGGTGATCTGCTGACTTTTGAGCCCTCCTCCATTAGGCTACCAGGTAAGGGTACTTCAGGAGGCTGTCCAGGTTGGGAGTAGTGGACAGGGCATCACACCACGGACAGCAGGTGCCACAACACTGAAGGATGAAGACAAAGCCTTTCGTACATCAGATGTGAGACTTACTAAGCATATGGTCATCCCTTCCAAGCCTCACAGAGCATCCTCTGAAGGAGCTGTCCGACCTTGGATGGGGAATGTCAGCCTGGGAAGGAAGGATACACAGAATTACAGAAGCTGAAGACAAAGGGCTGCTACCTCCTCCTCTTTCCCCTGTCGCTGTCCATGTAGGACTAGGGGAAGTTCTGCACAAGGGGAACTCCTAAGCCACCTACCCCACAAGATGAAAGAAAACCCCAGGGACAAAATTATAGGAGTAGGAGAACGGCAGGTAGGGGGGAGAGGGGATTAAACAGGAAAATTCTTCATAAAGAAGGTACACAGGTGGCTACCCACCCCTATTCCGAAAGGAGCGGAGGGTGGGGGTCAGCAACCATGTGGTAGAGAACAAAAAACAAAAGAACACTGGATTACCCATGGAAAAAATCACGGCAGGAACCCAGGGCTGGAGACCTGGTGGAACATGACCTAGGGGAAAGAAAGTGGGAAGGAGGTAGCCTGCCAGGCACATTGAATTGCAAGCTGCACACCCTGTGGAACAGGCAATCACCAAACTTATCCTTAAAAAGTAAAACTATGGTCTGAGCCTGGGCTAAGGTAGTGACAGCAATTCACAGTACTTGCTTAGTGTAAACATTGTGTACCACATGGGGCAGATGGACCCAATGAACTTAGAACTAATCCTAAATTATCCGTTAGGAGAAAACAATGACTGGAACCTCGGGAAAACAAGGGAGAGTGTCGCATGATGGAAATAGCTCATCATGCCCATTCAGGTTGAAAGCTGTGCACAATGGTGCAAGGAACACGCTACATATTATATTCGACGAATTATGGTCTAGGTAAACATAGCATGACAGAAGAATTCTGCCTAGCTAGAACACAGTGAAAAAGCTGTGAACCACATGCTTAAACAGCATACTAAAAACTAAACTATATTGATATTAAAAAGAGTAAAAACCTAAAATCTAGCCTGAGAGGAAAAGTATGGCGTCATGGAAATAGCTCATCATGTTTGGGTAGACAGACCACTGTGTGGACCTTGGGGCTTAAGGCAATTATGCCAAAAAGCTAGTAACTACGAAAAATAACACAAGAAGAAGAAAACATGTCGTAGCTCCATGCGAGCAGAGTCTAGGATGATCATCGTGCACCATAAGGAGGCCTGCCCTGCTTGATGAAATCTGTGTTCCATGAGGAGCTGGCAGCCACACTAAGGACCATATTTTCAAATGTCACATAGCCCAATCCCCGTCAGCTTAGCATGGTGGAAGCAAACCATTTCAATCTTACTGACTGAAAAACTGCGCAAAATGTGTCGCTGCAAACCAGAATTTAACACACTGAAACTATGAAAGACAAATGACAGAAAAAAAATGAAACAAGGGCACATGCCACAAGATGCAGGCATACCATGCAACCATGAAAGTAGTAGCACTGAGCCAAGAAGATGCTAGTGCACAGCTCGTAGTGGACGGATGCTGACCGCAGGTGTTGCTCTTGCATTGCATGGAGAAGGAATGACCTGCCTTACCGACACCAGCGTTGAGCAAAGGAAGGAGAGAGAAGGAGTAATAGGGTAAGGATATGGGAGGATTATATTCGCGTTTGCTAGCTCTGTCGATGGTTTAGCTGGATTTATTTCCAAGAGTCTGAGGGTATTGCTCCCTGCTGCAACCAGCGGAGGTGAAAGGAGCTAACTCTAAAGCTGACTCGCCCACCTTGTCATTAATATTATTTTATCAAAAGAACATGGTGAGGGGCGCACTCACAGACTGGCACTAAGGATCCACAGATCGTTTGTACAAGTATGTTGCAACACGCTCATTTTCTTCAGGAAGGAAGATTGTGTACTACAAGAGAAGGGCACCTTCAGTCAGCAGTCCATTGTACTTACGTAAAGATGAGCCTCCGACAACGAAAACAACATAAAGCCTCCCTCTGCTTGTAATGTTAAACCACATTGTGATTACATGCAACTGGCAGTGCTACCCATCGTTGCCAGAGTTAGCCATATGACGAGAAATTGATGACGCTATTTTAGAAATCCTTGAAGGTAGACAAATTCGTGGTTGAAAGAAAGAGCAATCACACACATTTCTTCACCAAATAACACTCTCACTAATTCATCCATTGATCTGAGAGAGCTTTTCCTTTTTTTTTGGGGGGGGGGAGGGGAGAAGATGAGGAATCAAGAATGTAGAGTGGAGGTCAGTATTTATATCTAGTAGTCCCCATGACTTATGTTAGTTCGTGTTAATGCACACACGAGATTTCATTCCATCCATTCATCTAAACATTTTAGTCCGTACTAATGCACACAAGAGATTTCATTCCATCTATTCATCCAAATCTTTTTTGTTCATCAGAACTGTACAAAACTCTGGTCGGGATCTTCAGTCCCGAAATTTTAGGCGTGACTTAATTCCTGAACCTTGAATGCTCTTTTTTTTTTTATTTTTTTGTTTTTTTTTTTTTGTGGGAGAGGCGAGGGGGGGGGGTCAAGAATTAAGGTTCAGCTTCCACTCCAAGACTAAATCTTATGGTATCTAATATCTAATTAAGCCTGTAAGCAGATCCATCCAAAATTCCATTCCTTTACCTTAAAAACAATGCATATTTCTAACGAGACAATTAGTGTCGAAAGCTGTGCCTCTTCACTTAAAAATCTAAGTGCAGTTCCACTGGTTCAGTTTAAATTCTTTTGCATTTCTTTGTGGGCACACAATATTTCACTTTATATGTAAAAGCGTGAACAAATGTTTAGTGGGCAGTTGAAACTGAGCGCACTCCCCCTTTACCAGACCTGAAGCAATGTCCATATGGTACGTGTGCCCTTCCTCAGGTCCTTATCTATAACCAGACACATATGCGGCACTGAAGCTTGTCAGTTTTTGGCTTGTATAGCAGACACAGGGAGAGCTGAAGCTCCCTTTTCATCAGCCCTCGAGACAAGCTCCTGATCATCTCCCTTTGCTGAACTTTTTCAGCAAGCTCTACAAGTTCCTCTAACTGTCAACACCAAAATACATGCACATTACACACTACACTTCCTGTTCAAAATATTAAAAAAAAAAAAAAAAGGGGCATGCAGTTACCAAGCCTCGGAGTCCCCGGGGGGGGGGGGAGGAAGGTATTAAAGCCCCCACCATCCCCCCCTCTCCCGGTGATGAACCAGTGAGGTACCTGGAATAACTTCCTGGATCACGTCCTCATTTCTGCAACATTCACGGTCTTTCCTGCAACTTTCTCTCTGCTGAGCACCACCTCTCTCCTCCTGTAACCTCACCTTCTCTTCCTAGGTGAGACCCAGCTGTCTGAGGCGAATGATAGCAAGCCCTTCTCTGTATCCTCCTACTTTTTCTATTCTCGTTTCAAAACCAAAGATAGCTGTTGTTTATATGTACGAAACGACATATCTTGCTCTCGTGTTCCTGAACTTTCATCTTCAGAATTCTCTATTCTCTCGCTCCTTCTTTCCTGTAACTCTTTCGGTAAGTATATCTATGCTGCTCACCTCTTCCCTAATTCTACTGACAATGAAAAAGTCTTTGACTATCTTACTTCTAAGAAGGAACACATTCTATCGATTTCTCCTTTCTCAGAAATCTCCATTCTAAGAGATTTCAGTGTTCACCACCACCTTTGGCTCTCATCGCCTTTGATCCATCTTGTGAACAAGCCTACGTCTTTTCTATCCTATATGACCTAGAGCAGCTTGTACAGCACCCTACACATATCCTTGATCTCCCTGCGGAAAGCTCCAACATACCTGACCTATTCCTTACAAGTAATCCTTTTACTTACACTGCTTATCTTTCCTCTCCATTGGGCTCCCCCAATTGCAACCTTATCATGTTAACCTGTCTTATTGCTCCAGTAAGGCCTGTGGACCCTTCGAAGAAGTGGTGGCTGTGGCACTTGGGAGTTGCACATTGGGAAGCCCTCAGGCAGTACTTCTTTGATTTTCCTTGGGATGATTATTGCTTCCATGATCGGAAGCAATCTGAGTGTGCCATGCATATTACAGATGTTATTCTTTTGAGTATGGAATTATTCATCCTTTTTTCATATCCATTGACTAAACCAAAAAAAACTTGGTTTAATTACGCTTGTTCTAATGCTGTCCACAACAAATAGAAGGCCTACAAACGGTGCTGGAGCCAACCCACTCCTGGATCTCATCTCTTTTGTGGTGCCGCAAAGAATCGTGCTAATTGTTCTTCGCTCTGCTAAAATTAACTTCATTTTGTACTAAATGCTCTGAACTCCCCAACTCAAATTATTCCCACTCCTTCTGGCACAAAGGATAATGAGGTAAAGATGTTACTTTACCTCATTATCCTTTGCTCCTCTTTTCCATTCCGATTGCTCTGTAGCTATTTCTTCTACTGATAAAAAGGAATTCTTCACTCAGACTTCATCCTCCAATTCCAACTAGGACGATTCCGGTGCTGTCCCTCCACTGCTTCCCGCCTCTCACTTCCCCATGGCTGACATTACAATGTCTTTAATTGATGTATTCTCTGCCATCATCGGCCTCGGTATTATCAGGGCATATCGGCTTGATGGGATCCCTCCTGTTGTCCTCAAGAACTGTGCTTATGTGCTTACACCCTGCCTAGATGAACTCTTTCACCTTTGTCTGTCAACTTGTACCTTCCTTCTTACTGAAAGTTTTCAGATTGTCCCAAAGAATGGTGACATTCCCAGCCCTCTTGTATTATAATTACAAATCATAATAGATAGATAGATAAATAGATAGATAGACAGCCCTCTGCGAGCCTGGGAAAAGGAAATGAGTTTGCAAGTTACACTGAGGAAAGCTGACGACAGCGGCCAGTAAGGAGATGATGCAGTTAGTTGTCAGCAAACCACCCGGGAACAAAGCCCTGGTGACCACACGCACATATACACACATACTCACACACAGGCTTCTTAAACTTTCCATCCACGAGGAACACACGTGATACGTCTCCTGTTTCACCAGAATTTAGGAAAGAGAGCTCAGAAGGAGACAGGCCTTAGAAGAGACAGGTCACAGGGAGAAGGGCTTGGCAATTTGAGAGAGAGAGACAGAGAGAGAGAGACAGAGATAGAGCTAGCAGGACTGGACTCTATATTCCGCTCTGTGTGAGAGACTTGTTAATATTTCCAAGACAAATAAAAATAGTCCCATACTATTCTTTACCTCTCCTGTCACCACATGACAAATGGGAAGCTACTCCAAGAAATAAAAACTGCTCGTCCACAAGTCATATATATATATATATATATATATATATATATAACTCAACCATAAAGGAACCACAAAGTATTTTATGACACAAAGTCTTTATGACATTTGGTAGCAGCGAACGTATACGAACCTCATCTACGAATCAACATTGAATTCCTACAAAATATCAAGATTGAACACAAAAAGAATACCTCTCACAACCAACAACTTACAACCAGCTCCTGACACTTCTCTCCAACCAGCCCCCTCCATCTCCCCGATCATCATGCTGATGCAGAGGTGAATAGATCACACGACGCCTTGCAAGTAGTTTTACAAAATAATGATATGATCTTGCAACTTCTACGACGAACCAGCGAATCTACGGACATCGTCTCCGAATTAAAAGCAAATTTCTACAAAAGCAGGTGAGACTCTACAAGATTAGCTTCAGTTCTACAGTGAATCCCTACAAAATACAGCCTACAAAACAACTCTATAATCTTCACGTAACTTCAAGCAGCAACAAGAAGAATATAAAACAAAGCAAGTAAAGAAGTGGAAACACCGAAGCAACAAGCACACAAGCCCCCACCACTCCCTCCCGCCTATGCTGACCCAGAGGTCAAGACATGCAGCAAAACACCAAGTCCATATTCACAACTCGTCTAACTCACCCGTCTTCACTCAAGTTACTCATCGCTACTCATTCACTCACCACAGCTACCAGTGTGGGAAGCCGACGTCACCATGTGCTGAGATGACATCACAACGCGAGTCTGCCATGTCAAGCAACGTGTGACTGACACCAGGCACTTCTCACCCACTACTCATTACTCATTATTCACATAGCTCCTACTCATACTCATTTATTTTCACAGTTAAGTTGGAAATTCGACATTCTATGCTGAGGTTTGCCTGGGACAGCCGTTAACCACCACAAATACCAGGCCATGGAATTTCCTGAGTAATATCGTCCATCAACACACCACTAGAATTATCAAGAGATCTTCAATCAAACCTGTATTTTTCTTCCGAGATCTACTTTTGTATCGACACACCTCTACGATCTGTATCAAGTGGGTAAAATTATACTTGATCATTTCTTCTCAGTGCTAAAATTAGCTATATTCAACTTATTTACTCATCTATTTTGCTAGGACATATATAAACAAGAGGCGTATTTCATAACACCATATCTTAATGACAGGAATATTTTCGCCACCACCCACGTTAATACCAGATGACACACAAATTGCCACAACATCAGACTCACAATTAAGAGGCAGCCCACCCCTTGTACAAACCTCACCACACACTAAAGATAAAGAAACAAATACGGGAGTTTCAGATGATGAGTGGGAAACCCCCTCAGACATAGAGAGTGTGGACTTTGCCGCTGCCTTGCACACGTATGCCAATATACTTAACAGGGTTCACCGGTCCGGTCATACATATTCCACCGTTCCCACACACAACGATAAACAAGCCCAAGTTGAATTAACAGGGCAATCAGTGAAAATGGATCAAGAAACAAATACCGCTGATCTAACAACCACACCTCACGTGTTTGTGTATCATGAGGATAAAACTGCCCCAAAATTCTCTGGCACAGGCAAAGATCGCATTGATGTCATTTCATTAGTCAGTCAGTGCGAACAAATGTTCATGAAGCGCCACATACTAGATGAACAAGAGAAAATTGCTATTTTTTCATCTTGCATAAGCCAGGAAAGGTGTCCAGCAAGCAATTTATTGCGCTCAGATAAGCTCCATCGTGCTAGGACATATGATGAATTTAAAACTGAATTTCTGAAGAAATTTTCTGGAGGTATGAACTTCTTGCCAGGTATAATTCCAGAATTACATAAAATTGTAGATCTTGTAAGGGAGCACACTACAAACCATGTGCTCAGTGAAATAACTGCTGATGTCTCCACAATTAAGAGAACTTTGTTAGCTACTCTGGAGAATTCTAATTGGATAACAGATGATGGAAAGATGTCCCCAGACCTCGTCGTGGACATCATTGGTTATGTAGCTGCCTTGTGTAAATTACCTGATAGGACTCTTAAGATCGCCAAGACGATCGCGTTCACCCCAGGAATGTGCTTGCTAGACTTAATGAACGAGGTAGAGATGCAGTGCAGTAAAGCAGGTGTGGTCGACACACATGCACATTCTGGTAGAATCAGGGTACCTGAGACAGTATCAGCTGTGAAAACATCTACACCGACCCCAAACAGAGAACAAAATCGATCGCGACCAGAAATGAGGCAGCCCAAACAAACAAAGACGCCTAGAAATCGTTCCCAGACGCCTTCCTACAGGCAGTTTCATAAGTTTTCGCGCAGCCCGAGCAGGTCTCGCGCCATAAACAACACTTCTTATGGGAAATCACCTCGTAGGTCACAGTCAAGGGATAGGTCCATTCTATGTCATTATTGTGCAAAACCAGGACACACAAGGTATGAATGCTTTATCAAGGCAAAAGAGGACAAACAAAAGACACAAGGATTTGGTCCTTACTGTAGGCATCATAGATACCAAGGGCACTGGACTAGTGATTGCAAAACAGTAGAAAAAATTGTGTCTATGTTCAAATCGGGGAAGACCAAGTCATGACAAAAAACGAACAAACGTAAAGAAGAACAAGGCTAAACTTCACATAGGAGGAGGCATGTTGGGAAATGAGTGTATCTTGATACCAGCTGTATGTGAGGATCAAAACGTTTCCTTATTTTTAGATACAGGCTCTCCAGTGAACTTAATAACACATGAAGAACTAAATAGAATTCTTAAAAATAAAAAGAAAGTAACTTTTCTGGATGAAGCTGATTTAGATTTATACACAGTAGATGGACAAGAGATTACAGTGAAAGGTATGATAAGATTAAATCTCAGTTTCACAGAAACTACAAGACCATTCTCTGCATTTTTCTATATCGTTGAAAACTTAGCAATTAAAGCTCATATGTTACTGGGCTTAAGATCCATGAGAGCTGAGAACATAACTATACTCCCACAAATGAATGGAATAGACTTTGATAATGAATTCATAGAGGAAATAACTTCAGAGCCCTCACCGATTGGTAGAAGAGAGCCAAAAAGAATTGGTAATATTAAAGGCTTAAACAAACATACACAAACAGATGAGTGTATAGATACACTCCCACCACCAACCCCATCCTCCAGAATTAGTGACCCAGATAACAGTACTGATTTATCAATTTTTCCAGCCCATCTCACTAATGATTTAGTTATACCGCCTAATTCATACATGAAGGTTACCATAAAGAGCAAATTACGGAATAGTACTGTTCTTGTCTTAGAAGAATTATGTAAAGTATAGGGATTGTCAGTAGAAAATGCATTATGTCATACGAACGACGAAGGGCAAACTCAGATATTCATAATTAATCACATGAATGGGGAAGTTCAGTTGAAAAAGGGAACTTGCATAGTTAATATTGAAAAATGTCTTGCCCCTGTGAAGGAAATAGTTATAGCTGGAGTAACAAGTGAGATAAAATCTACGGATAGAGAAAGCATAAAAGAGAATTTAATTCACTCAGGTGAATTTGACGAAGAAAATGATTTGTTAACCCTGCTGGAAACACACAGGGACACGGTAGCATTGCCCGGAGAACAATTAGGGTGTACTAACTTGATTAATCACATGATTAATGTGCACCCAGAAACACCACCAATTTTCGTACCAGCTTACCGCATACCATACTCCCAACGTACACTTGCAAATCAGTATGTCGATGAAATGTTAAAACTTGGAATTATTGAGCCTTCAGTTTCCCCGTGGAACGCCCCCCTATTCTTCGTGCCCAAACGAAATGGAGAAATGCGTGCGGTAGTAGATTACCGTAAACTAAATAATCACACAATCCCAGACAGATTTCCCATGCCATTGCTAAGCGATGTTCTACAGAATATTGGTCCTGAGAATAATATATTCTCGACCATCGATCTCCTAAACGGCTACTATCAGATTCTGGTATCTCAGGAGTCACGTAAATACACTGCCTTTTCAACAAACAGAGGCCATTATCAATATACAAGAATGCCAATGGGACTGAGGACAGCCCCAGGCACATTCCAGCGTCTTACGAATTACGTATTGTCCGGAATTTTAGGACAAGGAATATTTGTTTATCTTGACGATATTATTATCGCAACGAAGAATATTAAGGATCATCTCAGGAAATTAGACTTACTCCTACAAAAGCTTAGTGATGCTGGATTAAAAATTAAACTTTCTAAATGCAAATTTTGCTTTAAGGAAATAAATTTCTTAGGCCACAAATTAAGTTCTGATGGTATTCACACCACTGATGACAAAATACAGGCAGTGAGAGATTTTCCTGAACCCACTACGACTGACGAAGTTAGACAATTTTTAGGTCTGGCTGGGTACTATACGTCATTCGTACCACAGTTCTCTCATATAGCCTTCCCTCTATTCCAACTACTCAAAAAAGATGCTGTATTCCAATGGGAAGAAGAACAAAAAAGGGCATTTAACAAACTAAAAATTAAACTAACAAATGCACCTTGTTTAGCATATCCGGATTACACAAAATCATTTCTTATTTGTACAGACGCATCAGTTAAAGGATTAGGGGCTGTACTGATGCAGGAAGATAAAAGAGGAAAGAATCAACCGATTGCATTTGCCAGCAGACAAACAAAAGGTGCAGAGAAAAATTATTGCACAACAGACTTAGAGGCACTTGCAGTGGTTTTTGCATTACAAAAGTTTCGAGATTTGGTATATGGTTACGAAATCCACTTATTCACTGACCATAAACCACTAGTGGGTATGTTTAAAGAAAAACTCCTTTCTGGGAGGAGAGCAAGATGGAAATGTACAGCTGAAAACTACAATGTACAAATTCATTATATACAAGGTAAAATGAACATAGTAGCTGACGCATTATCTAGGAACCCGAACACAATTCAGGTCGCGGCGTTAGATCTCAAAGGAAATATCCCAAACCACGAGGATATCGCAAAGGCACAAATGCTTGACTCAATATGGTCTATAGTAATATACAAGTTAGAAAGTGGAGATGACATACAATTACCCAAACTGCATGTCCCACTTGAACAATTCACAATGGTCAATAATACATTATACAAAATTAACTCTAAACAACCAAAACGCCAAAGAAATACTAACCAGTTGGTAGTACCTAATGACATGATAAGCCAAGTATTACGATTGATACACGACAGCCCACATGCAGGACATCCTAGAAAGGATAAGACATTCAACCAAGCCCAGCTATTATATTACTGGCCTTCATTACGAAAAGATATAAACAATCATATAGACAGATGCGAATCATGTGCGAAAAACAAAGGATACCCAATCACACCTGCACCGATGGGTAATTACCCTGTACCACATCAACCATGGGACGTTGTCGCTGTTGATTTACTCAAGATGCCATTATCATACAGTAATAACCTATACTTATTCGTAGCAACGGATCATTTTTCCCGTTATGTCATTTTAGCTCCAATTAAAGATAAGACAGCAGAGACAGTAGCAAAGGCAATAACAGATAATGTAATATGTCGCTTTACTACCCCAAAGGTATTAATAAGTGATAATGGAGGAGAATTTAATTCTGAGATCTTACAAGAAATATGTAAACAATACAACATCAAAAAGGTTAACGTTTTGGCCTATCACCCAGCATCGAATGGGTTGGTAGAGAGACAAAATAAAAAGGTATTAGATGTGCTAATTATGCAAGCTGGGATGATTGGATTCCCAGAGTAGAGGCCTCAATTAATGGGTCTATAAGTAAATCCATCGGTGACACACCACATTTCATTATATATGGCACAGATAAAAAATTACCATATGAGCTCCTAGAAGGTGACAGCATGCCTATATACAATTACGATGATTACTCTAAACTCCGTTTACGTGAATTCCAGGACATTCACAAAAGAATCAAAAAACAATTAACGATGTCCAAGGAAGAAACGACGGAGGCATTTAACAAGAAGGCAAAAGATTCACCTATCAGCTTAGGAGACATTGTTTACGGAGTCATTCATACGAGAGACAATAAATTATCCCCAAAATTTGAGGGCCCATACAGAGTAATTAACATAAAAGCAAACAAAGTTTTAATTAAGTCACTTTCAAGTGGCGAGGAGAAACAAGTTCATATTGACCATTTAAAACGAGTTTCAAGGGAATTATCACATAATTATTCAGCCTCGGATACAACCGAACAGGTGAACGTACCTCAAGAAACCAAGCAAGAACACAACAATGATTACAAAAAGAAATTAAGGTCATATACCAAACAATCGAACATAGGTGCAACTATTCCAATAAAATCTACAGTACATCATTTACGAGAATTAAATATCGATTTAAACTCCTGCTATAAATGAAATAACAATCAACCATAACGCACATCATCACTATCATCGACCACAGCATTATAGGAAATTAATAGATTTTTTTTCGGTAGGTTACGATGAAGGGACTTATGCTATGGATTCTCCTCTACATAGCAAGAGGATATGCGCACTTAGACCCCAAACATATAGTACGACAAGGATGCCTCATAGCTCCAACGGCCACGACTACAATCGTTAAGGACGTCATGAGTACTGAAATAAGTCTAGATTACTTGTATGACTTACCTACTTATCTAGAAAGACTTGCGACGCCGATGCGAACTCTGGACTTCATGATAGGAAATTATGTTTCACAAGCACATAACACCAAGGAAGTGAATGAAATGGTGAAGTTAGCGAAATGGAAACTAGAACAGGCGAAGTCAACTATGCTCGTCATGATCCAAGATCTCCCATCTTATGGAACGGAGGTACTGAGCGACAGGAACAACACCACACGTACTCGCCAAAAGCGCGGTTTGTTCGACCTTGGCGGCGCAGTTCTTGGGAACATCTTTGGATTGGCTACAGCGGACGACCTTAAAGAAATAAAGAACAAATTTTTCAAGATCGCTCAGGTACTAATATACCAAGATAAATTCATCACAGGACAGAACTCAGCAATGAAGACAATTGTGAAAAATCTGAAACAAGCAGAAAACGTAGCTCTCGAGAGTGTAGATAAAATAAATGAATTAGAGGGAAACGTTACTCTTTTCCAGCACTTCTCCATCATCACAGAACATATTGACACGATTCTACTACAATTAGAGAACATTAGAGATCGTTTCAGGGCACTTATGCAAGGAATTTCGAATGCTGGTGATGGCAAGATCACAAATGACTTACTCCCAGTTCATGAGCTACGTCAGATAGTTAGTCAAGGCATACATAAACATAAATTGAAGCCGTTGTTCCGCAGTAGGGAATTTATGCAATATTACCCGTATTTAGAAGCAACACTAACACCAACATCAGTGGTAGTTCATGTACCATTCATCACTGAAGACCTGTTCACAGTATACCAAATACACCCCTTCCCCTATAAAAATAACAACACTTTGGTCATCATCAACATCAACACAGACACCGAACTCATCATGGTCTCCAAGAGACGGGACACTGTCACTTTCGCAAGTGAGTCAACGATTGAACAAAAGTGCCGCACATCCTTACATGCTGTTCATCTTTGTCCTGCGTACATTTTCACGTTTCAGCCTACTGATACAGTCCCTTGTGAAATGGCTATCATCAGAAATGACAATATTCATCATCATTGCAACTTCACTTTTGCTCCAGATAAACTTGTACACCATCAACGCATTGGACACTCACAGTTTTTTTATTTTCCTCATAACACATCAGTTTACATAGTCTGTCCAGATATACCACCATCTCATACATCAGCATCAGGATTATACATAGCACCAGACTACTGTGCGGTACTTACACCAGCCATGTCTACTTTATCCACCATCAATCACTACGCCATTCTCAGTCATACACACATTTCCACCCACTGCCTGATATGAACTTAAACATGAGCACAAGTATTAAGCTGACTTCACCTAAGTTTGAAACTATGCAGCTGATCAATGAAACAATGAAGCCCTGGGAAGATTTGAGTTTGAGTATGTTCAACCCATATTATGTGTATAGCCCAGCACCTACTGTCTTTATAATCGTCTGCATTGTAGTTGCAGTACTGCTGTTCGCAATGCACAGAATGCATGCAAGAATTGCTAATTTGGAGTCATTATTTAGTGGGGGGAGAGTTAACATCACAGTTAACCACCCTGAATGAAGTGTATATATTTTGTATATAGTATAAATTATATATATATTAAAAAAAAAATACAAAGAAGAATGACCCATATATGGCAGACCTGTACCATTATCTTTAAATGAAATATTAATAACTCTTACCATAATCTTCATTTTAAACTATTTTTTATTCTTGCATGTATGCATTTCACACTATAATAACTAACCCAAGTACATACTGTATTACAGTTAAATCATTTACTTTAATGCATTTATTCAAATATGTATACAACTTGTTTAAAATGTAATATTACTGAATAATCACTATTTACTATGAATAATATATGTATACAATATTCATACAATTATGTTACTTTTACAATATTATGTATTTCACTTAATTAGCTTATAAGTTCATTATAATGTGTATATAGTATATATTAATATATTAGGACTATTAACTGTCGATGGTACGCCATTTTCGCGCGGCCGAGCAATGTATTATAATTACAAATCATAATAGATAGATAGATAAATAGATAGATAGACAGCCCTCTGCGAGCGGGACTGGACTCTATATTCCGCTCTGTGTGAGAGACTTGTTAATATTTCCAAGACAAATAAAAATAGTCCCATACTATTCTTTACCTCTCCTGTCACCACATGACAAATGGGAAGCTACTCCAAGAAATAAAAACTGCTCGTCCACAAGTCATAGATATATATATATATATATATATATATATATATATATATATATATATATATATATATATATATATAACTCAACCATAAAGGAACCACAAAGTATTTTATGACACAAAGTCTTTATGACATTTGGTAGCAGCGAACGTATACGAACCTCATCTACGAATCAACATTGAATTCCTACAAAATATCAAGATTGAACACAAAAAGAATACCTCTCACAACCAACAACTTACAACCAGCTCCTGACACTTCTCTCCAACCAGCCCCCTCCATCTCCCCGATCATCATGCTGATGCAGAGGTGAATAGATCACACGACGCCTTGCAAGTAGTTTTACAAAATATTGATATGATCTTGCAACTTCTACGACGAACCAGCGAATCTACGGACATCGTCTCCGAATTAAAAGCAAATTTCTACAAAAGCAGGCGAGACTCTACAAGATTAGCTTCAGTTCTACAGTGAATCCCTACAAAATACAGCCTACTAAACAACTCTATAATCTTCACGTAACTTCAAGCAGCAACAAGAAGAATATAAAACAAAGCAAGTAAAGACGTGGAAACACCGAAGCAACAAGCACACAAGCCCCCACCACTCCCTCCCGCCTATGCTGACCCAGAGGTCAAGACACGCAGCAAAACACCAAGTCCATATTCACAACTCGTCTAACTCACCCGTCTTCACTCAAGTTACTCATCGCTACTCATTCACTCACCACAGCTACCAGTGTGGGAAGCCGACGTCACCATGTGCTGAGATGACATCACAACGCGAGTCTGCCATGTCAAGCAACGTGTGACTGACACCAGGCACTTCTCACCCACTACTCATTACTCATTATTCACATAGCTCCTACTCATACTCATTTATTTTCACAGTTAAGTTGGAAATTCGACGTTCTATGCTGAGGTTTGCCTGGGACAGCCGTTAATCACCACAAATACCAGGCCATGGAATTTCCTGAGTAATATCGTCCATCAACACACCACTAGAATTATCAAGACATCTTCAATCAAACCTGTATTTTTCTTCCGAGATCGACTTTTGTATCGACACACCTCTACGATCTGTATCAAGTGGGTAAAATTATACTTGATCATTTCTTCTCAGTGCTAAAATTAGCTATATTCAACTTATTTACTCATCTATTTTGCTAGGACATATATAAACAAGAGGCGTATTTCATAACACCATATCTTAATGACAGGAATATTTTCGCCACCACCCACGTTAATACCAGATGACACACAAATTGCCACAACATCAGACTCACAATTAAGAGGCAGCCCACCCCTTGTACAAACCTCACCACACACTAAAGATAAAGAAACAAATACGGGAGTTTCAGATGATGAGTGGGAAACCCCTCAGACATAGAGAGTGTGGACTTTGCCGCTGCCTTGCACACGTATGCCAATATACTTAACAGGGTTCACCGGTCCGGTCATACATATTCCACCGTTCCCACACACAACGATAAACACGTCCAAGTTGAATTAACAGGGCAATCAGTGAAAATGGATCAAGAAACAAATACCGCTGATCTAACAACCACACCTCACGTGTTTGTGTATCACGAGGATAAAACTGCCCCAAAATTCTCTGGCACAGGCAAAGATCGCATTGATGTCATTTCATTAGTCAGTCAGTGCGAACAAATGTTCATGAAGCGCCACATACTAGATGAACAAGAGAAAATTGCTATTTTTTCATCTTGCATAAGCCAGGAAAGGTGTCCAGCAAGCAATTTATTGCGCTCAGATAAGCTCCATCGTGCTAGGACATATGATGAATTTAAAACTGAATTTCTGAAGAAATTTTCTGGAGGTATGAACTTCTTGCCAGGTATAATTCCAGAATTACATAAAATTGTAGATATTGTAAGGGAGCACACTACAAACCATGTGCTCAGTGAAATAACTGCTGATGTCTCCACAATTAAGAGAACTTTGTTAGCTACTCTGGAGAATTCTAATTGGATAACAGATGATGGAAAGATGTCCCCAGACCTCGTCGTGGACATCATTGGTTATGTAGCTGCCTTGTGTAAATTACCTGATAGGACTCTTAAGATCGCCAAGACGATCGCGTACACCCCAGGAATGTGCTTGCTAGACTTAATGAACGAGGTAGAGATGCAGTGCAGTAAAGCAGGTGTGGTCGACACACATGCACATTCTGGTAGAATCAGGGTACCTGAGACAGTATCAGCTGTGAAAACATCTACACCGACCCCAAACAGAGAACAAAATCGATCGCGACCAGAAATGAGGCAGCCCAAACAAACAAAGACGCCTAGAAATCGTTCCCAGACGCCTTCCTACAGGCAGTTTCATAAGTTTTCGCGCAGCCCGAGCAGGTCTCGCGCCATAAACAACACTTCTTATGGGAAATCACCTCGTAGGTCACAGTCAAGGGATAGGTCCATTCTATGTCATTATTGTGCAAAACCAGGACACACAAGGTATGAATGCTTTATCAAGGCAAAAGAGGACAAACAAAAGACACAAGGATTTGGTCCTTACTGTAGGCATCATAGATACCAAGGGCACTGGACTAGTGATTGCAAAACAGTAGAAAAAATTGTGTCTATGTTCAAATCGGGGAAGACCAAGTCATGACAAAAAACGAACAAACGTAAAGAAGAACAAGGCTAAACTTCACATAGGAGGAGGCATGTTGGGAAATGAGTGTATCTTGATACCAGCTGTATGTGAGGATCAAAACGTTTCCTTATTTTTAGATACAGGCTCTCCAGTGAACTTAATAACACATGAAGAACTAAATAGAATTCTTAAAAATAAAAAGAAAGTAACTTTTCTGGATGAAGCTGATTTAGATTTATACACAGTAGATGGACAAGAGATTACAGTGAAAGGTATGATAAGATTAAATCTCAGTTTCACAGAAACTACAAGACCATTCTCTGCATTTTTCTATATCGTTGAAAACTTAGCAATTAAAGCTCATATGTTACTGGGCTTAAGATCCATGAGAGCTGAGAACATAACTATACTCCCACAAATGAATGGAATAGACTTTGATAATGAATTCATAGAGGAAATAACTTCAGAGCCCTCACCGATTGGTAGAAGAGAGCCAAAAAGAATTGGTAATATTAAAGGCTTAAACAAACATACACAAACAGATGAGTGTATAGATACACTCCCACCACCAACCCCATCCTCCAGAATTAGTGACCCAGATAACAGTACTGATTTATCAATTTTTCCAGCCCATCTCACTAATGATTTAGTTATACCGCCTAATTCATACATGAAGGTTACCATAAAGAGCAAATTACGGAATAGTACTGTTCTTGTCTTAGAAGAATTATGTAAAGTATAGGGATTGTCAGTAGAAAACGCATTATGTCATACGAACGACGAAGGGCAAACTCAGATATTCATAATTAATCACATGAATGGGGAAGTTCAGTTGAAAAAGGGAACTTGCATAGTTAATATTGAAAAATGTCTTGCCCCTGTGAAGGAAATAGTTATAGCTGGAGTAACAAGTGAGATAAAATCTACGGATAGAGAAAGCATAAAAGAGAATTTAATTCACTCAGGTGAATTTGACGAAGAAAATGATTTGTTAACCCTGCTGGAAACACACAGGGACACGGTAGCATTGCCCGGAGAACAATTAGGGTGTACTAACTTGATTAATCACATGATTAATGTGCACCCAGAAACACCACCAATTTTCGTACCAGCTTACCGCATACCATACTCCCAACGTACACTTGCAAATCAGTATGTCGATGAAATGTTAAAACTTGGAATTATTGAGCCTTCAGTTTCCCCGTGGAACGCCCCCCTATTCTTCGTGCCCAAACGAAATGGAGAAATGCGTGCGGTAGTAGATTACCGTAAACTAAATAATCACACAATCCCAGACAGATTTCCCATGCCATTGCTAAGCGATGTTCTACAGAATATTGGTCCTGAGAATAATATATTCTCGACCATCGATCTCCTAAACGGCTACTATCAGATTCTGGTATCTCAGGAGTCACGTAAATACACTGCCTTTTCAACAAACAGAGGCCATTATCAATATACAAGAATGCCAATGGGACTGAGGACAGCCCCAGGCACATTCCAGCGTCTTACGAATTACGTATTGTCCGGAATTTTAGGACAAGGAATATTTGTTTATCTTGACGATATTATTATCGCAACGAAGAATATTAAGGATCATCTCAGGAAATTAGACTTACTCCTACAAAAGCTTAGTGATGCTGGATTAAAAATTAAACTTTCTAAATGCAAATTTTGCTTTAAGGAAATAAATTTCTTAGGCCACAAATTAAGTTCTGATGGTATTCACACCACTGATGACAAAATACAGGCAGTGAGAGATTTTCCTGAACCCACTACGACTGACGAAGTTAGACAATTTTTAGGTCTGGCTGGGTACTATACGTCATTCGTACCACAGTTCTCTCATATAGCCTTCCCTCTATTCCAACTACTCAAAAAAGATGCTGTATTCCAATGGGAAGAAGAACAAAAAAGGGCATTTAACAAACTAAAAATTAAACTAACAAATGCACCTTGTTTAGCATATCCGGATTACACAAAATCATTTCTTATTTGTACAGACGCATCAGTTAAAGGATTAGGGGCTGTACTGATGCAGGAAGATAAAAGAGGAAAGAATCAACCGATTGCATTTGCCAGCAGACAAACAAAAGGTGCAGAGAAAAATTATTGCACAACAGACTTAGAGGCACTTGCAGTGGTTTTTGCATTACAAAAGTTTCGAGATTTGGTATATGGTTACGAAATCCACTTATTCACTGACCATAAACCACTAGTGGGTATGTTTAAAGAAAAACTCCTTTCTGGGAGGAGAGCAAGATGGAAATGTACAGCTGAAAACTACAATGTACAAATTCATTATATACAAGGTAAAATGAACATAGTAGCTGACGCATTATCTAGGAACCCGAACACAATTCAGGTCGCGGCGTTAGATCTCAAAGGAAATATCCCAAACCACGAGGATATCGCAAAGGCACAAATGCTTGACTCAATATGGTCTAAAGTAATATACAAGTTAGAAAGTGGAGATGACATACAATTACCCAAACTGCATGTCCCACTTGAACAATTCACAATGGTCAATAATACATTATACAAAATTAACTCTAAACAACCAAAACGCCAAAGAAATACTAACCAGTTGGTAGTACCTAATGACATGATAAGCCAAGTATTACGATTGATACACGACAGCCCACATGCAGGACATCCTAGAAAGGATAAGACATTCAACCAAGCCCAGCTATTATATTACTGGCCTTCATTACGAAAAGATATAAACAATCATATAGACAGATGCGAATCATGTGCGAAAAACAAAGGATACCCAATCACACCTGCACCGATGGGTAATTACCCTGTACCACATCAACCATGGGACGTTGTCGCTGTTGATTTACTCAAGATGCCATTATCATACAGTAATAACCTATACTTATTCGTAGCAACGGATCATTTTTCCCGTTATGTCATTTTAGCTCCAATTAAAGATAAGACAGCAGAGACAGTAGCAAAGGCAATAACAGATAATGTAATATGTCGCTTTACTACCCCAAAGGTATTAATAAGTGATAATGGAGGAGAATTTAATTCTGAGATCTTACAAGAAATATGTAAACAATACAACATCAAAAAGGTTAACGTTTTGGCCTATCACCCAGCATCGAATGGGTTGGTAGAGAGACAAAATAAAAAGGTATTAGATGTGCTAATTATGCAAGCTGGGATGATTGGATTCCCAGAGTAGAGGCCTCAATTAATGGGTCTATAAGTAAATCCATCGGTGACACACCACATTTCATTATATATGGCACAGATAAAAAATTACCATATGAGCTCCTAGAAGGTGACAGCATGCCTATATACAATTACGATGATTACTCTAAACTCCGTTTACGTGAATTCCAGGACATTCACAAAAGAATCAAAAAACAATTAACGATGTCCAAGGAAGAAACGACGGAGGCATTTAACAAGAAGGCAAAAGATTCACCTATCAGCTTAGGAGACATTGTTTACGGAGTCATTCATACGAGAGACAATAAATTATCCCCAAAATTTGAGGGCCCATACAGAGTAATTAACATAAAAGCAAACAAAGTTTTTAATTAAGTCACTTTCAAGTGGCGAGGAGAAACAAGTTCATATTGACCATTTAAAACGAGTTTCAAGGGAATTATCACATAATTATTCAGCCTCGGATACAACCGAACAGGTGAACGTACCTCAAGAAACCAAGCAAGAACACAACAATGATTACAAAAAGAAATTAAGGTCATATACCAAACAATCGAACATAGGTGCAACTATTCCAATAAAATCTACAGTACATCATTTACGAGAATTAAATATCGATTTAAACTCCTGCTATAAATGAAATAACAATCAACCATAACGCACATCATCACTATCATCGACCACAGCATTATAGGAAATTAATAGATTTTTTTTTTTCGGTAGGTTACGATGAAGGGACTTATGCTATGGATTCTCCTCTACATAGCAAGAGGATATGCGCACTTAGACCCCAAACATATAGTACGACAAGGATGCCTCATAGCTCCAACGGCCACGACTACAATCGTTAAGGACGTCATGAGTACTGAAATAAGTCTAGATTACTTGTATGACTTACCTACTTATCTAGAAAGACTTGCGACGCCGATGCGAACTCTGGACTTCATGATAGGAAATTATGTTTCACAAGCACATAACACCAAGGAAGTGAATGAAATGGTGAAGTTAGCGAAATGGAAACTAGAACAGGCGAAGTCAACTATGCTCGTCATGATCCAAGATCTCCCATCTTATGGAACGGAGGTACTGAGCGACAGGAACAACACCACACGTACTCGCCAAAAGCGCGGTTTGTTCGACCTTGGCGGCGCAGTTCTTGGGAACATCTTTGGATTGGCTACAGCGGACGACCTTAAAGAAATAAAGAACAAATTTTTCAAGATCGCTCAGGTACTAATATACCAAGATAAATTCATCACAGGACAGAACTCAGCAATGAAGACAATTGTGAAAAATCTGAAACAAGCAGAAAACGTAGCTCTCGAGAGTGTAGATAAAATAAATGAATTAGAGGGAAACGTTACTCTTTTCCAGCACTTCTCCATCATCACAGAACATATTGACACGATTCTACTACAATTAGAGAACATTAGAGATCGTTTCAGGGCACTTATGCAAGGAATTTCGAATGCTGGTGATGGCAAGATCACAAATGACTTACTCCCAGTTCATGAGCTACGTCAGATAGTTAGTCAAGGCATACATAAACATAAATTGAAGCCGTTGTTCCGCAGTAGGGAATTTATGCAATATTACCCGTATTTAGAAGCAACACTAACACCAACATCAGTGGTAGTTCATGTACCATTCATCACTGAAGACCTGTTCACAGTATACCAAATACACCCCTTCCCCTATAAAAATAACAACACTTTGGTCATCATCAACATCAACACAGACACCGAACTCATCATGGTCTCCAAGAGACGGGACACTGTCACTTTCGCAAGTGAGTCAACGATTGAACAAAAGTGCCGCACATCCTTACATGCTGTTCATCTTTGTCCTGCATACATTTTCACGTTTCAGCCTACTGATACAGTCCCTTGTGAAATGGCTATCATCAGAAATGACAATATTCATCATCATTGCAACTTCACTTTTGCTCCAGATAAACTTGTACACCATCAACGCATTGGACACTCACAGTTTTTTTATTTTCCTCATAACACATCAGTTTACATAGTCTGTCCAGATATACCACCATCTCATACATCAGCATCAGGATTATACATAGCACCAGACTACTGTGCGGTACTTACACCAGCCATGTCTACTTTATCCACCATCAATCACTACGCCATTCTCAGTCATACACACATTTCCACCCACTGCCTGATATGAACTTAAACATGAGCACAAGTATTAAGCTGACTTCACTTAAGTTTGAAACTATGCAGCTGATCAATGAAACAATGAAGCCCTGGGAAGATTTGAGTTTGAGTATGTTCAACCCATATTATGTGTATAGCCCAGCACCTACTGTCTTTATAATCGTCTGCATTGTAGTTGCAGTACTGCTGTTCGCAATGCACAGAATGCATGCAAGAATTGCTAATTTGGAGTCATTATTTAGTGGGGGGAGAGTTAACATCACAGTTAACCACCCTGAATGAAGTGTATATATTTTGTATATAGTATTAATTATATATATATTAAAAAAAAAATACAAAGAAGAATGACCCATATATGGCAGACCTGTACCATTATCTTTAAATGAAATATTAATAACTCTTACCATAATCTTCATTTTAAACTATTTTTTATTCTTGCATGTATGCATTTCACTATAATAACCCAAGTACATACTGTATTACAGTTAAATCATTTACTTTAATGCATTTATTCAAATATGTATACAACTTGTTTAAAATGTAATATTACTGAATAATCACTATTTACTATGAATAATATATGTATACAATATTCATACAATTATGTTACTTTTACAATATTATGTATTTCACTTAATTAGCTTATAAGTTCATTATAATGTGTATATAGTATATATTAATATATTAGGACTATTAACTGTCGATGGTACGCCATTTTCGCGCGGCCGAGCAATGTATTATAATTACAAATCATAATAGATAGATAGATAAATAGATAGATAGACAGCCCTCTGCGAGCGGGACTGGACTCTATATTCCGCTCTGTGTGAGAGACTTGTTAATATTTCCAAGACAAATAAAAATAGTCCCATACTATTCTTTACCTCTCCTGTCACCACATGACAAATGGGAAGCTACTCCAAGAAATAAAAACTGCTCGTCCACAAGTCATAGATATATATATATATATATATATATATATATATATATATATATATATATATATATATATATATATATATATAACTCATAAAGGAACCACAAAGTATTTTATGACACAAAGTCTTTATGACATTTGGTAGCAGCGAACGTATACGAACCTCATCTACGAATCAACATTGAATTCCTACAAAATATCAAGATTGAACACAAAAAGAATACCTCTCACAACCAACAACTTACAACCAGCTCCTGACACTTCTCTC
Organism: Coenobita brevimanus; assembly: GCF_032717465.1. Lineage (NCBI taxonomy): Eukaryota > Metazoa > Arthropoda > Malacostraca > Decapoda > Coenobitidae > Coenobita > Coenobita brevimanus. The sequence continues at coordinate 14,884 of NW_027642771.1, read as the reverse complement.
CAACCAGCCCCTCCATCTCCCCGATCATCATGCTGATGCAGAGGTGAATAGATCACACGACGCCTTGCAAGTAGTTTTACAAAATATTGATATGATCTTGCAACTTCTACGACGAACCAGCGAATCTACGGACATCGTCTCCGAATTAAAAGCAAATTTCTACAAAAGCAGGCGAGACTCTACAAGATTAGCTTCAGTTCTACAGTGAATCCCTACAAAATACAGCCTACTAAACAACTCTATAATCTTCACGTAACTTCAAGCAGCAACAAGAAGAATATAAAACAAAGCAAGTAAAGACGTGGAAACACCGAAGCAACAAGCACACAAGCCCCCACCACTCCCTCCCGCCTATGCTGACCCAGAGGTCAAGACACGCAGCAAAACACCAAGTCCATATTCACAACTCGTCTAACTCACCCGTCTTCACTCAAGTTACTCATCGCTACTCATTCACTCACCACAGCTACCAGTGTGGGAAGCCGACGTCACCATGTGCTGAGATGACATCACAACGCGAGTCTGCCATGTCAAGCAACGTGTGACTGACACCAGGCACTTCTCACCCACTACTCATTACTCATTATTCACATAGCTCCTACTCATACTCATTTATTTTCACAGTTAAGTTGGAAATTCGACGTTCTATGCTGAGGTTTGCCTGGGACAGCCGTTAATCACCACAAATACCAGGCCATGGAATTTCCTGAGTAATATCGTCCATCAACACACCACTAGAATTATCAAGACATCTTCAATCAAACCTGTATTTTTCTTCCGAGATCGACTTTTGTATCGACACACCTCTACGATCTGTATCAAGTGGGTAAAATTATACTTGATCATTTCTTCTCAGTGCTAAAATTAGCTATATTCAACTTATTTACTCATCTATTTTGCTAGGACATATATAAACAAGAGGCGTATTTCATAACACCATATCTTAATGACAGGAATATTTTCGCCACCACCCACGTTAATACCAGATGACACACAAATTGCCACAACATCAGACTCACAATTAAGAGGCAGCCCACCCCTTGTACAAACCTCACCACACACTAAAGATAAAGAAACAAATACGGGAGTTTCAGATGATGAGTGGGAAACCCCCTCAGACATAGAGAGTGTGGACTTTGCCGCTGCCTTGCACACGTATGCCAATATACTTAACAGGGTTCACCGGTCCGGTCATACATATTCCACCGTTCCCACACACAACGATAAACACGTCCAAGTTGAATTAACAGGGCAATCAGTGAAAATGGATCAAGAAACAAATACCGCTGATCTAACAACCACACCTCACGTGTTTGTGTATCACGAGGATAAAACTGCCCCAAAATTCTCTGGCACAGGCAAAGATCGCATTGATGTCATTTCATTAGTCAGTCAGTGCGAACAAATGTTCATGAAGCGCCACATACTAGATGAACAAGAGAAAATTGCTATTTTTTCATCTTGCATAAGCCAGGAAAGGTGTCCAGCAAGCAATTTATTGCGCTCAGATAAGCTCCATCGTGCTAGGACATATGATGAATTTAAAACTGAATTTCTGAAGAAATTTTCTGGAGGTATGAACTTCTTGCCAGGTATAATTCCAGAATTACATAAAATTGTAGATATTGTAAGGGAGCACACTACAAACCATGTGCTCAGTGAAATAACTGCTGATGTCTCCACAATTAAGAGAACTTTGTTAGCTACTCTGGAGAATTCTAATTGGATAACAGATGATGGAAAGATGTCCCCAGACCTCGTCGTGGACATCATTGGTTATGTAGCTGCCTTGTGTAAATTACCTGATAGGACTCTTAAGATCGCCAAGACGATCGCGTACACCCCAGGAATGTGCTTGCTAGACTTAATGAACGAGGTAGAGATGCAGTGCAGTAAAGCAGGTGTGGTCGACACACATGCACATTCTGGTAGAATCAGGGTACCTGAGACAGTATCAGCTGTGAAAACATCTACACCGACCCCAAACAGAGAACAAAATCGATCGCGACCAGAAATGAGGCAGCCCAAACAAACAAAGACGCCTAGAAATCGTTCCCAGACGCCTTCCTACAGGCAGTTTCATAAGTTTTCGCGCAGCCCGAGCAGGTCTCGCGCCATAAACAACACTTCTTATGGGAAATCACCTCGTAGGTCACAGTCAAGGGATAGGTCCATTCTATGTCATTATTGTGCAAAACCAGGACACACAAGGTATGAATGCTTTATCAAGGCAAAAGAGGACAAACAAAAGACACAAGGATTTGGTCCTTACTGTAGGCATCATAGATACCAAGGGCACTGGACTAGTGATTGCAAAACAGTAGAAAAAATTGTGTCTATGTTCAAATCGGGGGAAGACCAAGTCATGACAAAAAACGAACAAACGTAAAGAAGAACAAGGCTAAACTTCACATAGGAGGAGGCATGTTGGGAAATGAGTGTATCTTGATACCAGCTGTATGTGAGGATCAAAACGTTTCCTTATTTTTAGATACAGGCTCTCCAGTGAACTTAATAACACATGAAGAACTAAATAGAATTCTTAAAAATAAAAAGAAAGTAACTTTTCTGGATGAAGCTGATTTAGATTTATACACAGTAGATGGACAAGAGATTACAGTGAAAGGTATGATAAGATTAAATCTCAGTTTCACAGAAACTACAAGACCATTCTCTGCATTTTTCTATATCGTTGAAAACTTAGCAATTAAAGCTCATATGTTACTGGGCTTAAGATCCATGAGAGCTGAGAACATAACTATACTCCCACAAATGAATGGAATAGACTTTGATAATGAATTCATAGAGGAAATAACTTCAGAGCCCTCACCGATTGGTAGAAGAGAGCCAAAAAGAATTGGTAATATTAAAGGCTTAAACAAACATACACAAACAGATGAGTGTATAGATACACTCCCACCACCAACCCCATCCTCCAGAATTAGTGACCCAGATAACAGTACTGATTTATCAATTTTTCCAGCCCATCTCACTAATGATTTAGTTATACCGCCTAATTCATACATGAAGGTTACCATAAAGAGCAAATTACGGAATAGTACTGTTCTTGTCTTAGAAGAATTATGTAAAGTATAGGGATTGTCAGTAGAAAACGCATTATGTCATACGAACGACGAAGGGCAAACTCAGATATTCATAATTAATCACATGAATGGGGAAGTTCAGTTGAAAAAGGGAACTTGCATAGTTAATATTGAAAAATGTCTTGCCCCTGTGAAGGAAATAGTTATAGCTGGAGTAACAAGTGAGATAAAATCTACGGATAGAGAAAGCATAAAAGAGAATTTAATTCACTCAGGTGAATTTGACGAAGAAAATGATTTGTTAACCCTGCTGGAAACACACAGGGACACGGTAGCATTGCCCGGAGAACAATTAGGGTGTACTAACTTGATTAATCACATGATTAATGTGCACCCAGAAACACCACCAATTTTCGTACCAGCTTACCGCATACCATACTCCCAACGTACACTTGCAAATCAGTATGTCGATGAAATGTTAAAACTTGGAATTATTGAGCCTTCAGTTTCCCCGTGGAACGCCCCCCTATTCTTCGTGCCCAAACGAAATGGAGAAATGCGTGCGGTAGTAGATTACCGTAAACTAAATAATCACACAATCCCAGACAGATTTCCCATGCCATTGCTAAGCGATGTTCTACAGAATATTGGTCCTGAGAATAATATATTCTCGACCATCGATCTCCTAAACGGCTACTATCAGATTCTGGTATCTCAGGAGTCACGTAAATACACTGCCTTTTCAACAAACAGAGGCCATTATCAATATACAAGAATGCCAATGGGACTGAGGACAGCCCCAGGCACATTCCAGCGTCTTACGAATTACGTATTGTCCGGAATTTTAGGACAAGGAATATTTGTTTATCTTGACGATATTATTATCGCAATGAAGAATATTAAGGATCATCTCAGGAAATTAGACTTACTCCTACAAAAGCTTAGTGATGCTGGATTAAAAATTAAACTTTCTAAATGCAAATTTTGCTTTAAGGAAATAAATTTCTTAGGCCACAAATTAAGTTCTGATGGTATTCACACCACTGATGACAAAATACAGGCAGTGAGAGATTTTCCTGAACCCACTACGACTGACGAAGTTAGACAATTTTTAGGTCTGGCTGGGTACTATACGTCATTCGTACCACAGTTCTCTCATATAGCCTTCCCTCTATTCCAACTACTCAAAAAAGATGCTGTATTCCAATGGGAAGAAGAACAAAAAAGGGCATTTAACAAACTAAAAATTAAACTAACAAATGCACCTTGTTTAGCATATCCGGATTACACAAAATCATTTCTTATTTGTACAGACGCATCAGTTAAAGGATTAGGGGCTGTACTGATGCAGGAAGATAAAAGAGGAAAGAATCAACCGATTGCATTTGCCAGCAGACAAACAAAAGGTGCAGAGAAAAATTATTGCACTACAGACTTAGAGGCACTTGCAGTGGTTTTTGCATTACAAAAGTTTCGAGATTTGGTATATGGTTACGAAATCCACTTATTCACCGACCATAAACCACTAGTGGGTATGTTTAAAGAAAAACTCCTTTCTGGGAGGAGAGCAAGATGGAAATGTACAGCTGAAAACTACAATGTACAAATTCATTATATACAAGGTAAAATGAACATAGTAGCTGACGCATTATCTAGGAACCCGAACACAATTCAGGTCGCGGCGTTAGATCTCAAAGGAAATATCCCAAACCACGAGGATATCGCAAAGGCACAAATGCTTGACTCAATATGGTCTAAAGTAATATACAAGTTAGAAAGTGGAGATGACATACAATTACCCAAACTGCATGTCCCACTTGAACAATTCACAATGGTCAATAATACATTATACAAAATTAACTCTAAACAACCAAAACGCCAAAGAAATACTAACCAGTTGGTAGTACCTAATGACATGATAAGCCAAGTATTACGATTGATACACGACAGCCCACATGCAGGACATCCTAGAAAGGATAAGACATTCAACCAAGCCCAGCTATTATATTACTGGCCTTCATTACGAAAAGATATAAACAATCATATAGACAGATGCGAATCATGTGCGAAAAACAAAGGATACCCAATCACACCTGCACCGATGGGTAATTACCCTGTACCACATCAACCATGGGACGTTGTCGCTGTTGATTTACTCAAGATGCCATTATCATACAGTAATAACCTATACTTATTCGTAGCAACGGATCATTTTTCCCGTTATGTCATTTTAGCTCCAATTAAAGATAAGACAGCAGAGACAGTAGCAAAGGCAATAACAGATAATGTAATATGTCGCTTTACTACCCCAAAGGTATTAATAAGTGATAATGGAGGAGAATTTAATTCTGAGATCTTACAAGAAATATGTAAACAATACAACATCAAAAAGGTTAACGTTTTGGCCTATCACCCAGCATCGAATGGGTTGGTAGAGAGACAAAATAAAAAGGTATTAGATGTGCTAATTATGCAAGCTGGGATGATTGGATTCCCAGAGTAGAGGCCTCAATTAATGGGTCTATAAGTAAATCCATCGGTGACACACCACATTTCATTATATATGGCACAGATAAAAAATTACCATATGAGCTCCTAGAAGGTGACAGCATGCCTATATACAATTACGATGATTACTCTAAACTCCGTTTACGTGAATTCCAGGACATTCACAAAAGAATCAAAAAACAATTAACGATGTCCAAGGAAGAAACGACGGAGGCATTTAACAAGAAGGCAAAAGATTCACCTATCAGCTTAGGAGACATTGTTTACGGAGTCATTCATACGAGAGACAATAAATTATCCCCAAAATTTGAGGGCCCATACAGAGTAATTAACATAAAAGCAAACAAAGTTTTTAATTAAGTCACTTTCAAGTGGCGAGGAGAAACAAGTTCATATTGACCATTTAAAACGAGTTTCAAGGGAATTATCACATAATTATTCAGCCTCGGATACAACCGAACAGGTGAACGTACCTCAAGAAACCAAGCAAGAACACAACAATGATTACAAAAAGAAATTAAGGTCATATACCAAACAATCGAACATAGGTGCAACTATTCCAATAAAATCTACAGTACATCATTTACGAGAATTAAATATCGATTTAAACTCCTGCTATAAATGAAATAACAATCAACCATAACGCACATCATCACTATCATCGACCACAGCATTATAGGAAATTAATAGATTTTTTTTTTTCGGTAGGTTACGATGAAGGGACTTATGCTATGGATTCTCCTCTACATAGCAAGAGGATATGCGCACTTAGACCCCAAACATATAGTACGACAAGGATGCCTCATAGCTCCAACGGCCACGACTACAATCGTTAAGGACGTCATGAGTACTGAAATAAGTCTAGATTACTTGTATGACTTACCTACTTATCTAGAAAGACTTGCGACGCCGATGCGAACTCTGGACTTCATGATAGGAAATTATGTTTCACAAGCACATAACACCAAGGAAGTGAATGAAATGGTGAAGTTAGCGAAATGGAAACTAGAACAGGCGAAGTCAACTATGCTCGTCATGATCCAAGATCTCCCATCTTATGGAACGGAGGTACTGAGCGACAGGAACAACACCACACGTACTCGCCAAAAGCGCGGTTTGTTCGACCTTGGCGGCGCAGTTCTTGGGAACATCTTTGGATTGGCTACAGCGGACGACCTTAAAGAAATAAAGAACAAATTTTTCAAGATCGCTCAGGTACTAATATACCAAGATAAATTCATCACAGGACAGAACTCAGCAATGAAGACAATTGTGAAAAATCTGAAACAAGCAGAAAACGTAGCTCTCGAGAGTGTAGATAAAATAAATGAATTAGAGGGAAACGTTACTCTTTTCCAGCACTTCTCCATCATCACAGAACATATTGACACGATTCTACTACAATTAGAGAACATTAGAGATCGTTTCAGGGCACTTATGCAAGGAATTTCGAATGCTGGTGATGGCAAGATCACAAATGACTTACTCCCAGTTCATGAGCTACGTCAGATAGTTAGTCAAGGCATACATAAACATAAATTGAAGCCGTTGTTCCGCAGTAGGGAATTTATGCAATATTACCCGTATTTAGAAGCAACACTAACACCAACATCAGTGGTAGTTCATGTACCATTCATCACTGAAGACCTGTTCACAGTATACCAAATACACCCCTTCCCCTATAAAAATAACAACACTTTGGTCATCATCAACATCAACACAGACACCGAACTCATCATGGTCTCCAAGAGACGGGACACTGTCACTTTCGCAAGTGAGTCAACGATTGAACAAAAGTGCCGCACATCCTTACATGCTGTTCATCTTTGTCCTGCATACATTTTCACGTTTCAGCCTACTGATACAGTCCCTTGTGAAATGGCTATCATCAGAAATGACAATATTCATCATCATTGCAACTTCACTTTTGCTCCAGATAAACTTGTACACCATCAACGCATTGGACACTCACAGTTTTTTTATTTTCCTCATAACACATCAGTTTACATAGTCTGTCCAGATATACCACCATCTCATACATCAGCATCAGGATTATACATAGCACCAGACTACTGTGCGGTACTTACACCAGCCATGTCTACTTTATCCACCATCAATCACTACGCCATTCTCAGTCATACACACATTTCCACCCACTGCCTGATATGAACTTAAACATGAGCACAAGTATTAAGCTGACTTCACTTAAGTTTGAAACTATGCAGCTGATCAATGAAACAATGAAGCCCTGGGAAGATTTGAGTTTGAGTATGTTCAACCCATATTATGTGTATAGCCCAGCACCTACTGTCTTTATAATCGTCTGCATTGTAGTTGCAGTACTGCTGTTCGCAATGCACAGAATGCATGCAAGAATTGCTAATTTGGAGTCATTATTTAGTGGGGAGAGTTAACATCACAGTTAACCACCCTGAATGAAGTGTATATATTTTGTATATAGTATTAATTATATATATATTAAAAAAAAAATACAAAGAAGAATGACCCATATATGGCAGACCTGTACCATTATCTTTAAATGAAATATTAATAACTCTTACCATAATCTTCATTTTAAACTATTTTTTATTCTTGCATGTATGCATTTCACTATAATAACCCAAGTACATACTGTATTACAGTTAAATCATTTACTTTAATGCATTTATTCAAATATGTATACAACTTGTTTAAAATGTAATATTACTGAATAATCACTATTTACTATGAATAATATATGTATACAATATTCATACAATTATGTTACTTTTACAATATTATGTATTTCACTTAATTAGCTTATAAGTTCATTATAATGTGTATATAGTATATATTAATATATTAGGACTATTAACTGTCGATGGTACGCCATTTTCGCGCGGCCGAGCAATGTATTATAATTACAAATCATAATAGATAGATAGATAAATAGATAGATAGACAGCCCTCTGCGAGCGGGACTGGACTCTATATTCCGCTCTGTGTGAGAGACTTGTTAATATTTCCAAGACAAATAAAAATAGTCCCATACTATTCTTTACCTCTCCTGTCACCACATGACAAATGGGAAGCTACTCCAAGAAATAAAAACTGCTCGTCCACAAGTCATAGATATATATATATATATATATATATATATATATATATATATATATATATATATATATATATATATATATATATATATCTCAACCATAAAGGAACCACAAAGTATTTTATGACACAAAGTCTTTATGACATTTGGTAGCAGCGAACGTATACGAACCTCATCTACGAATCAACATTGAATTCCTACAAAATATCAAGATTGAACACAAAAAGAATACCTCTCACAACCAACAACTTACAACCAGCTCCTGACACTTCTCTCCAACCAGCCCCCTCCATCTCCCCGATCATCATGCTGATGCAGAGGTGAATAGATCACACGACGCCTTGCAAGTAGTTTAACAAAATATTGATATGATCTTGCAACTTCTACGACGAACCAGCGAATCTACGGACATCGTCTCCGAATTAAAAGCAAATTTCTACAAAAGCAGGCGAGACTCTACAAGATTAGCTTCAGTTCTACAGTGAATCCCTACAAAATACAGCCTACTAAACAACTCTATAATCTTCACGTAACTTCAAGCAGCAACAAGAAGAATATAAAACAAAGCAAGTAAAGACGTGGAAACACCGAAGCAACAAGCACACAAGCCCCCACCACTCCCTCCCGCCTATGCTGACCCAGAGGTCAAGACACGCAGCAAAACACCAAGTCCATATTCACAACTCGTCTAACTCACCCGTCTTCACTCAAGTTACTCATCGCTACTCATTCACTCACCACAGCTACCAGTGTGGGAAGCCGACGTCACCATGTGCTGAGATGACATCACAACGCGAGTCTGCCATGTCAAGCAACGTGTGACTGACACCAGGCACTTCTCACCCACTACTCATTACTCATTATTCACATAGCTCCTACTCATACTCATTTATTTTCACAGTTAAGTTGGAAATTCGACGTTCTATGCTGAGGTTTGCCTGGGACAGCCGTTAATCACCACAAATACCAGGCCATGGAATTTCCTGAGTAATATCGTCCATCAACACACCACTAGAATTATCAAGACATCTTCAATCAAACCTGTATTTTTCTTCCGAGATCGACTTTTGTATCGACACACCTCTACGATCTGTATCAAGTGGGTAAAATTATACTTGATCATTTCTTCTCAGTGCTAAAATTAGCTATATTCAACTTATTTACTCATCTATTTTGCTAGGACATATATAAACAAGAGGCGTATTTCATAACACCATATCTTAATGACAGGAATATTTTCGCCACCACCCACGTTAATACCAGATGACACACAAATTGCCACAACATCAGACTCACAATTAAGAGGCAGCCCACCCCTTGTACAAACCTCACCACACACTAAAGATAAAGAAACAAATACGGGAGTTTCAGATGATGAGTGGGAAACCCCTCAGACATAGAGAGTGTGGACTTTGCCGCTGCCTTGCACACGTATGCCAATATACTTAACAGGGTTCACCGGTCCGGTCATACATATTCCACCGTTCCCACACACAACGATAAACACGTCCAAGTTGAATTAACAGGGCAATCAGTGAAAATGGATCAAGAAACAAATACCGCTGATCTAACAACCACACCTCACGTGTTTGTGTATCACGAGGATAAAACTGCCCCAAAATTCTCTGGCACAGGCAAAGATCGCATTGATGTCATTTCATTAGTCAGTCAGTGCGAACAAATGTTCATGAAGCGCCACATACTAGATGAACAAGAGAAAATTGCTATTTTTTCATCTTGCATAAGCCAGGAAAGGTGTCCAGCAAGCAATTTATTGCGCTCAGATAAGCTCCATCGTGCTAGGACATATGATGAATTTAAAACTGAATTTCTGAAGAAATTTTCTGGAGGTATGAACTTCTTGCCAGGTATAATTCCAGAATTACATAAAATTGTAGATATTGTAAGGGAGCACACTACAAACCATGTGCTCAGTGAAATAACTGCTGATGTCTCCACAATTAAGAGAACTTTGTTAGCTACTCTGGAGAATTCTAATTGGATAACAGATGATGGAAAGATGTCCCCAGACCTCGTCGTGGACATCATTGGTTATGTAGCTGCCTTGTGTAAATTACCTGATAGGACTCTTAAGATCGCCAAGACGATCGCGTACACCCCAGGAATGTGCTTGCTAGACTTAATGAACGAGGTAGAGATGCAGTGCAGTAAAGCAGGTGTGGTCGACACACATGCACATTCTGGTAGAATCAGGGTACCTGAGACAGTATCAGCTGTGAAAACATCTACACCGACCCCAAACAGAGAACAAAATCGATCGCGACCAGAAATGAGGCAGCCCAAACAAACAAAGACGCCTAGAAATCGTTCCCAGACGCCTTCCTACAGGCAGTTTCATAAGTTTTCGCGCAGCCCGAGCAGGTCTCGCGCCATAAACAACACTTCTTATGGGAAATCACCTCGTAGGTCACAGTCAAGGGATAGGTCCATTCTATGTCATTATTGTGCAAAACCAGGACACACAAGGTATGAATGCTTTATCAAGGCAAAAGAGGACAAACAAAAGACACAAGGATTTGGTCCTTACTGTAGGCATCATAGATACCAAGGGCACTGGACTAGTGATTGCAAAACAGTAGAAAAAATTGTGTCTATGTTCAAATCGGGGGAAGACCAAGTCATGACAAAAAACGAACAAACGTAAAGAAGAACAAGGCTAAACTTCACATAGGAGGAGGCATGTTGGGAAATGAGTGTATCTTGATACCAGCTGTATGTGAGGATCAAAACGTTTCCTTATTTTTAGATACAGGCTCTCCAGTGAACTTAATAACACATGAAGAACTAAATAGAATTCTTAAAAATAAAAAGAAAGTAACTTTTCTGGATGAAGCTGATTTAGATTTATACACAGTAGATGGACAAGAGATTACAGTGAAAGGTATGATAAGATTAAATCTCAGTTTCACAGAAACTACAAGACCATTCTCTGCATTTTTCTATATCGTTGAAAACTTAGCAATTAAAGCTCATATGTTACTGGGCTTAAGATCCATGAGAGCTGAGAACATAACTATACTCCCACAAATGAATGGAATAGACTTTGATAATGAATTCATAGAGGAAATAACTTCAGAGCCCTCACCGATTGGTAGAAGAGAGCCAAAAAGAATTGGTAATATTAAAGGCTTAAACAAACATACACAAACAGATGAGTGTATAGATACACTCCCACCACCAACCCCATCCTCCAGAATTAGTGACCCAGATAACAGTACTGATTTATCAATTTTTCCAGCCCATCTCACTAATGATTTAGTTATACCGCCTAATTCATACATGAAGGTTACCATAAAGAGCAAATTACGGAATAGTACTGTTCTTGTCTTAGAAGAATTATGTAAAGTATAGGGATTGTCAGTAGAAAACGCATTATGTCATACGAACGACGAAGGGCAAACTCAGATATTCATAATTAATCACATGAATGGGGAAGTTCAGTTGAAAAAGGGAACTTGCATAGTTAATATTGAAAAATGTCTTGCCCCTGTGAAGGAAATAGTTATAGCTGGAGTAACAAGTGAGATAAAATCTACGGATAGAGAAAGCATAAAAGAGAATTTAATTCACTCAGGTGAATTTGACGAAGAAAATGATTTGTTAACCCTGCTGGAAACACACAGGGACACGGTAGCATTGCCCGGAGAACAATTAGGGTGTACTAACTTGATTAATCACATGATTAATGTGCACCCAGAAACACCACCAATTTTCGTACCAGCTTACCGCATACCATACTCCCAACGTACACTTGCAAATCAGTATGTCGATGAAATGTTAAAACTTGGAATTATTGAGCCTTCAGTTTCCCCGTGGAACGCCCCCCTATTCTTCGTGCCCAAACGAAATGGAGAAATGCGTGCGGTAGTAGATTACCGTAAACTAAATAATCACACAATCCCAGACAGATTTCCCATGCCATTGCTAAGCGATGTTCTACAGAATATTGGTCCTGAGAATAATATATTCTCGACCATCGATCTCCTAAACGGCTACTATCAGATTCTGGTATCTCAGGAGTCACGTAAATACACTGCCTTTTCAACAAACAGAGGCCATTATCAATATACAAGAATGCCAATGGGACTGAGGACAGCCCCAGGCACATTCCAGCGTCTTACGAATTACGTATTGTCCGGAATTTTAGGACAAGGAATATTTGTTTATCTTGACGATATTATTATCGCAACGAAGAATATTAAGGATCATCTCAGGAAATTAGACTTACTCCTACAAAAGCTTAGTGATGCTGGATTAAAAATTAAACTTTCTAAATGCAAATTTTGCTTTAAGGAAATAAATTTCTTAGGCCACAAATTAAGTTCTGATGGTATTCACACCACTGATGACAAAATACAGGCAGTGAGAGATTTTCCTGAACCCACTACGACTGACGAAGTTAGACAATTTTTAGGTCTGGCTGGGTACTATACGTCATTCGTACCACAGTTCTCTCATATAGCCTTCCCTCTATTCCAACTACTCAAAAAAGATGCTGTATTCCAATGGGAAGAAGAACAAAAAAGGGCATTTAACAAACTAAAAATTAAACTAACAAATGCACCTTGTTTAGCATATCCGGATTACACAAAATCATTTCTTATTTGTACAGACGCATCAGTTAAAGGATTAGGGGCTGTACTGATGCAGGAAGATAAAAGAGGAAAGAATCAACCGATTGCATTTGCCAGCAGACAAACAAAAGGTGCAGAGAAAAATTATTGCACTACAGACTTAGAGGCACTTGCAGTGGTTTTTGCATTACAAAAGTTTCGAGATTTGGTATATGGTTACGAAATCCACTTATTCACTGACCATAAACCACTAGTGGGTATGTTTAAAGAAAAACTCCTTTCTGGGAGGAGAGCAAGATGGAAATGTACAGCTGAAAACTACAATGTACAAATTCATTATATACAAGGTAAAATGAACATAGTAGCTGACGCATTATCTAGGAACCCGAACACAATTCAGGTCGCGGCGTTAGATCTCAAAGGAAATATCCCAAACCACAAGGATATCGCAAAGGCACAAATGCTTGACCCAATATGGTCTAAAGTAATATACAAGTTAGAAAGTGGAGATGACATACAATTACCCAAACTGCATGTCCCACTTGAACAATTCACAATGGTCAATAATACATTATACAAAATTAACTCTAAACAACCAAAACGCCAAAGAAATACTAACCAGTTGGTAGTACCTAATGACATGATACGCCAAGTATTACGATTGATACACGACAGCCCACATGCAGGACATCCTAGAAAGGATAAGACATTCAACCAAGCCCAGCTATTATATTACTGGCCTTCATTACGAAAAGATATAAACAATCATATAGACAGATGCGAATCATGTGCGAAAAACAAAGGATACCCAATCACACCTGCACCGATGGGTAATTACCCTGTACCACATCAACCATGGGACGTTGTCGCTGTTGATTTACTCAAGATGCCATTATCATACAGTAATAACCTATACTTATTCGTAGCAACGGATCATTTTTCCCGTTATGTCATTTTAGCTCCAATTAAAGATAAGACAGCAGAGACAGTAGCAAAGGCAATAACAGATAATGTAATATGTCGCTTTACTACCCCAAAGGTATTAATAAGTGATAATGGAGGAGAATTTAATTCTGAGATCTTACAAGAAATATGTAAACAATACAACATCAAAAAGGTTAACGTTTTGGCCTATCACCCAGCATCGAATGGGTTGGTAGAGAGACAAAATAAAAAGGTATTAGATGTGCTACGACACATTCTCAGTGAAAATTATGCAAGCTGGGATGATTGGATTCCCAGAGTAGAGGCCTCAATTAATGGGTCTATAAGTAAATCCATCGGTGACACACCACATTTCATTATATATGGCACAGATAAAAAATTACCATATGAGCTCCTAGAAGGTGACAGCATGCCTATATACAATTACGATGATTACTCTAAACTCCGTTTACGTGAATTCCAGGACATTCACAAAAGAATCAAAAAACAATTAACGATGTCCAAGGAAGAAACGACGGAGGCATTTAACAAGAAGGCAAAAGATTCACCTATCAGCTTAGGAGACATTGTTTACGGAGTCATTCATACGAGAGACAATAAATTATCCCCAAAATTTGAGGGCCCATACAGAGTAATTAACATAAAAGCAAACAAAGTTTTAATTAAGTCACTTTCAAGTGGCGAGGAGAAACAAGTTC
>NW_027642770.1:0-4995 GCF_032717465.1 Coenobita brevimanus | reverse complement strand
ATATTGACCATTTAAAACGAGTTTCAAGGGAATTATCACATAATTATTCAGCCTCGGATACAACCGAACAGGTGAACGTACCTCAAGAAACCAAGCAAGAACACAACAATGATTACAAAAAGAAATTAAGGTCATATACCAAACAATCGAACATAGGTGCAACTATTCCAATAAAATCTACAGTACATCATTTACGAGAATTAAATATCGATTTAAACTCCTGCTATAAATGAAATAACAATCAACCGTAATGCACATCATCACTATCATCGACCACAGCATTATAGGAAATTAATAGATTTTTTTTTCGGTAGGTTACGATGAAGGGACTTATGCTATGGATTCTCCTCTACATAGCAAGAGGATATGCGCACTTAGACCCCAAACATATAGTACGACAAGGATGCCTCATAGCTCCAACGGCCACGACTACAATCGTTAAGGACGTCATGAGTACTGAAATAAGTCTAGATTACTTGTATGACTTACCTACTTATCTAGAAAGACTTGCGACGCCGATGCGAACTCTGGACTTCATGATAGGAAATTATGTTTCACAAGCACATAACACCAAGGAAGTGAATGAAATGGTGAAGTTAGCGAAATGGAAACTAGAACAGGCGAAGTCAACTATGCTCGTCATGATCCAAGATCTCCCATCTTATGGAACGGAGGTACTGAGCGACAGGAACAACATCACACGTACTCGCCAAAAGCGCGGTTTGTTCGACCTTGGCGGCGCAGTTCTTGGGAACATCTTTGGATTGGCTACAGAGGATGACCTTAAAGAAATAAACAACAAATTTAATAAGATAGCTCAGGTACTAACATACCAAGATAAATTCATCACAGGACAGAACTCAGCAATGAAGACAATTGTGAAAAATCTGAAACAAGCAGAAAACGTAGCTCTCGAGAGTGTAGATAAAATAAATGAATTAGAGGGAAACGTTACTCTTTTCCAGCACTTCTCCATCATCACAGAACATATTGACACGATTCTACTACAATTAGAGAACACTAGAGATCGTTTCAGGGCACTTATGCAAGGAATTTCGAATGCTGGTGATGGCAAGATCACAAATGACTTACTCCCAGTTCATGAGCTACGTCAGATAGTTAGTCAAGGCATACATAAACATAAATTGAAGCCGTTGTTCCGCAGTAGGGAATTTATGCAATATTACCCGTATTTAGAAGCAACACTAACACCAACATCAGTGGTAGTTCATGTACCATTCATCACTGAAGACCTGTTCACAGTATACCAAATACACCCCTTCCCCTATAAAAATAACAACACTTTGGTCATCATCAACATCAACACAGACACCGAACTCATCATGGTCTCCAAGAGACGGGACACTGTCACTTTCGCAAGTGAGTCAACGATTGAACGAAAGTGCCGCACATCCTTACATGCTGTTCATCTTTGTCCTGCGTACATTTTCACGTTTCAGCCTACTGATACAGTCCCTTGTGAAATGGCTATCATCAGAAATGACAATATTCATCATCATTGCAACTTCACTTTTGCTCCAGATAAACTTGTACACCATCAACGCATTGGACACTCACAGTTTTTTTATTTCCCTCATAACACATCAGTTTACATAGTCTGTCCAGATATACCACCATCTCATACATCAGCATCAGGATTATACATAGCACCAGACTACTGTGCGGTATTTACACCAGCCATGTCTACTTTATCCACCATCAATCACTACGCCATTCTCAATCATACACACAAACATTTCCACCCACTGCCTGATATGAACTTAAACATGAGCACAAGTATTAAGCTGACTTCACCTAAGTTTGAAACTATGCAGCTGATCAATGAAACAATGAAGCCCTGGGAAGATTTGAGTTTGAGTATGTTCAACCCATATTATGTGTATAGCCCAGCACCTACTGTCTTTATAATCGTCTGCATTGTAGTTGCAGTACTGCTGTTCGCAATGCACAGAATGCATGCAAGAATTGCTAATTTGGAGTCATTATTTAGTGGGGGGAGAGTTAACATCACAGTTAACCACCCTGAATGAAGTGTATATATTTTGTATATAGTATTAATTATATATATATTAAAAAAAAAATACAAAGAAGAATGACCCATATATGGCAGACCTGTACCATTATCTTTAAATGAAATATTAATAACTCTTACCATAATCTTCATTTTAAACTATTTTTTATTCTTGCATGTATGCATTTCACTATAATAACCCAAGTACATACTGTATTACAGTTAAATAATTTACTTTAATGCATTTATTCAAATATGTATACAACTTGTTTAAAATGTAATATTACTGAATAATCACTATTTACTATGAATAATATATGTATACAATATTCATACAATTATGTTACTTTTACAATATTATGTATTTCACTTAATTAGCTTATAAGTTCATTATAATGTGTATATAGTATATATTAATATATTAGGACTATTAACTGTCGATGGTACGCCATTTTCGCGTGACCGAGCAATGTATTATAATTACAAATCATAATAGATAGATAGATAAATAGATAGATAGAGAGACAGATAGAAGCAGGAAGTCAAATGATGAGAAGGAAATGAACTTGCAAATTACACTGAGGAAAGCTGACGACAGTGGCCAGTAAGGAGATGATGCAGTTAGTTGTCAGCAGTCCAACCATGAACAAAGCCCTAGTGACCATACACACACATACACACATACTCACACACAGGCTTCTTAAACTTTCCATCCACAAGGAACACACGTGATACGTCTCCTGTTTCACCAGAATTTAGGAAAGAGAGCTCAGAAGGAGACAAGCCATACAAGAGGCAGGTCGCAGGGAGAAGGGCTTGGCAACTTGAGAGAGAGACAGAGAGAGAGCGAGACAGAGAGATAGCTAGCGGGACTGGACTCTATACTCCGCTCTGTGTGAGAGACTTGTTAATATTTCCAAGACAAATAAAAATAGTCCCATACTATTCTTTACCTCTCCTGTCACTTCATGACAAATAGGAAAGAAGATTATCTACTACAAGCAAAGATATAATAACCGCTCGTCCACAAGTCTAATAAATATATATATATATATATATATATATATATATATATATATATAACTCAACCACAAAGGAACCACAAAGTATTTTATGACATTTGGTAGCAGCGAATCTACGGACATCGTCTCCGAATCAAAAACAAATTTCTACAAAAGCAGGCGAGACTCTACAAGATTAGCTTCAGTTCTACAGTGATTCCTACAACATAAAGCCTACAATGCAAATAGCCTACAAGTCTACAAAACAACTCTATAATCTTCACGTAACTTCAAGCAGCAACAAGAAGTATATAAAACAAAGCAAGTAAAGAAGAGGAAAGACCAAAGCAACAAGCACACAAGCCCCCACCACTCTCTCCCGCTATCGCTGACGCAGAGGTCAAGACACGCAGCAAAACACCAAGTCCATATTCACAACTCATCTTACTCACCCGTCTTCACTCAAGTTACTCATCGCTACTCATTCACTCACCACAGCTACCAGTGTGGGAAGCCGACGTCACCATGTGCTGAGATGACATCACAACGCGAGTCTGCCATGCCAAGCAACGTGTGACTGACACCAGGCACTTCTCACCCACTACTCATTACTCATTATTCACATAGCTCCTACTCATACTCATTTATTTTCACAGTTAAGTTGGAAATTTGACGTTCTATGCTGAGGTTTGCCTGGGACAGCTGTTAACCACCACAAGCACCAGGCCATGGAATTTCCTGAGTAATATCGTCCATCAACACACCACTAGAATTATCAAGAGATCTTCAATCAAACCTGTATTTTTCTTCCGAGATCGACTTTTGTATCGACACACCTCTACGATCTGTATCAAGTGGGTAAAATTATACTTACTCATTTCTTCTCAGTGCTAAAATTAGCTATATTCAACTTATTTACTCATCTATTTTGCTAGGACATAAATAAACAAGAGGCGTATTTCATAACACCATATCTTAATGACAGGAATATTTTCGCCACCACCCACGTTAATACCAGATGACACACAAATTGCCACAACATCAGACTCACAATTAAGAGAGCCTCAAGGCAGCCCACCCTTTGTACAAACCTCACCACACACTAAATATCGAGAAACAAATACGGCAGTTTCAGATGATGAGTGGGAAACCACCTCTGACGTAGGAAGTGCGGACTTTGCCGCTGCCTTGCACACGTATGCCAATACACTTAACAGGGTTCACCGGTCCGGTCGTACATATTCCACCATTCCCTCACACAACGATAAACACGTCCAAGTTGAATTAACAGGGCAAACAGTAAAAATGGATCAAGAAACAAATACTGCGGATCTAACAACCACACCTCACGTGTTTGTGTATCACGAGGATAAAACTGCCCCAAAATTCTCTGGCACAGACAAAGATCGCATTGATGTCATTTCATTAGTCAGTCAGTGTGAACAAATGTTCATCAAGCGCCACATACTAGATGAACAAGAGAAAATTGCTATTTTTTCATCTTGCATAAGCCAGGAAAGATGTCCAGCAAGCAATTTATTGCGCTCAGATAAGCTCCATCGTGCTAGTACATATGATGAATTTAAAACTGAATTTCTGAAGAAATTTTCTGGAGGTGTGAACTTCTTGCCAGGTATAATTCCAGAATTACATAAAATTGTAGATCTTGTAAGGGAGCACACTACAAACCATGTGCTCAGTGAAATAACTGCTGATGTCTCCACAATCAAGAGAACTTTATTAGCTACATTGGAGAATTCTAATTGGATAACAGATGATGGAAAGATGTCCCCAGACCTCGTCGTGGACATCATTGGTTATGAAGCTGCCTGTGTAAATTACCTGATAGGACCCTTAAGATCGCCAAGACGATCGCGTACACCCCAGGAATGTGCTTGCTAGACTTAATGAACGAGGTAGAGATGCAGTGCAGTAAAGCAGGTGTGGTCGACACACATGCAC
>NW_027642769.1:0-4995 GCF_032717465.1 Coenobita brevimanus | reverse complement strand
TCACTGAGTATTATCCGGTATTATCATTTTATCAGGGCTGACTTAGATAAATTTACTCTTGCTAATTTCGGGTTAATAGAGGCTATTGCAGTTAACCATATATTTAACCTTTTTTTGACATTACATTATCCTCATGAGTCCTGAATGATTTGTTGTTAGTTTGAGCATTAAACTTTAACTTGTAATTTTACCTAACTCTTTTGTTTTCTACCTGGAACTTTACGGGACAGTAGTGATTTTTAGTATTCTCACTTAAAGTGTACATTATCTTTCTCTGTTCCGTAGCATAAATTTGGCGACCTCTTATCAGGATACTCAGGATATTATCATAAGGATATTGCTTGATATTTTGTGACTGTGATTTATTCATGATGTCTACTATTACTACGCTTGGTGAAGCCAAAGATTTTTGTCAAATGTGCAAACAGTGTGTGATGTGGAAAACAGAACAAAGAATGAACTTAAGCTTGTTGCTTAACAATTGGGAATTGCTGTTCGCTCTCATCATTCTAAAGATCAAATTGTTGACATGATTAATGAAAGCTTGTTTAATGTAACTCCTCCAAATGAGCAAACGCAGATTGAATTAGCTAAGTTACAGCTAGCAATGCAGGAGGCTTGTGCTAAGGAGGCTGAATTTCAGGCAAATGCTAAGGAGGCTGAGTTTCAGGCTCGTGCTAAGGAGGCTGAGGCACAAGTTGATCTTGCTAGGATTCAGGCAGACAATGAGTATCGCATGAAACAAGGTGGAACTGGATGATCTAGCTCTGATGATTTTGATGTGGCTAAGAATGTTAAACTTGTCCCTCCATTTAATGAATCTGATTTAACAAAGTATTTTCAGTTGTTTGAGAGGGTAGCTACAGGTTTTAATTAGCCCAAAAAGTATTGGCCAGTACTCCTTCTAACTGTTCTCACCGGTAAAGCTCAAGTAACTTATGCATCTTTGCCTCAGGATCAATCTGATAATTATGATGTAGTTAAGAGCTTGATTCTTAAGGCCTATGAGCTTGTTCCTGAAGCCTATAGAGTAAAATTTAGGACAACTTATAAGCAAGATAAGCAATCCCATGTTGAGTATGCAAAAATCAAAGAAGATCTGTTAGAGCAGTGGTTAAATTCTAAGAATGTGGATTCTGATTTTGACAAATTTAAGCAGATGATTTTGCTGGAGGACTTCAAAAGGTGTATTAATAAAGATGTAAGCCTATATCTTGATGAGAAAAGAATAAATAATTTGTCTGATGCTGCAGTTTTAGCTGATGAATATGTTCTCACTCACAAGAGATAATCTAGAGAAAAAGGGAAAGCTGAGAGTAAGTAAGTTGCCTCTACTCAGAGTACAGGTAACAGGAAAGAGAATAAAGATGATGTTTCTCAGGAAGTAAATACCAGCTTCACCTCTAGATTTCAGAAAAGTAAATGTACTTATTGTAGTAAGCTTAGTCATACTACGGAGAAATGTTTCAGGAGACAGCGTGATGTGAACAAAAAGGAGTCTTTAAATATTCAGTCAATTGGTCTAGTGTCCACCCTTGAGAGTTCCCAGAATTCTTTAACTGAGTTAACTGAACCTGCTTTGAGGGGTAAATTAAATTTTCATGATGGAGTTCCTCTTTTGAGCAGTGACGTGGGTGACACTCTCAAGACTTCATGTGCTAATTTCCTGTCTGATGGTTTTGTCAGTCCTCTGGACAGTAATGACAGGAAATCAGTTAAAATATATCGTGATACAGGTGCTTGCCAATCCCTTATGCTGACCAGTGTTCTAGGCTCTAATGTTAATTCCTCTGATGAAACTGTAATCTTACAAGGAGTAGGGAATAATTACTTCTCTGTCCCTCTGTGCAGAGTGAATTTAGAGTCTGGTTTTGTTAATGGTTCCGTTATGGTTGGGTTGGTTGAGACACTCCCAATGTCAGGTGTAACTTTCTTACTTGGAAATGATATTGGTGGAAGTCAAGTGTGTCCAGCTCCTCAGTTGTCTAGTGAGCCAGTGGCTGGTGCCCAGGATTGTGATGTCCCTGATGTGTTCCCTGCATGTGCTGTCACTAGGGCTAAGTCTAAAGTTACTGGTGACTTAGAGGATAATGATGATGATGATGTTATCCTAGCTGACACTTTTCTTGCTAATTTGGACCACTCATCAAATGAGGTATTACCCCGTAGTGTCGATAATTTGTCTCGTCAAAAGTTGGTTGAGTTGCAGGTTGCTGACCCTGAGGTGAAAGGTCTAGCTAACTCTGCTTGCAGTGAGGAAGAGTCAACTGGTGCTTCTACTTGTTATTATATAAAGTCAGGAGTACTTATGAGAAAGTGGAGACCCCCAACAGCATCAGCCGACTGTGAGTGGGAGGTTGTACATCAAGTTGTCATCCCTTGTGTTTGTAGGCAGGATATCATTAGAGTGGCTCATGATTCCAGTTTGGCAGGACACCTTGGTGTGAGGAAGACTGTGGCACGCATTTTGAAACACTTCTACTGGCCAGGTATCTTCAGGGATGTTTCCTGGTATTGTAAGTCTTGTCACACCTGTCAAGTTGTGGGGAAGTGTAATCAGACCGAAAAGGATGCACCTCTAGTTCCCATTCCTCCTTTTGAGGCGCCTTTCACCAGTGTGTTGGTGGATATTGTGGGCCCTCTTCCTAAGACTTCTTCAGGATTTTCTTATGTGTTGACCCTGATTGATATGGCTACTCGTTATCCTGAAGCCATTCCACTTAGAAATATCTCAGCAAAGAACGTGGTTAAGGAAATGCTAGGGTTCTTCACCAAGTTTGGTCTGCCCCAGGAGGTACAGTCAGACCGGGGAAGTAATTTCATGTCAAATGTTTTCAAGCAGTCTCTGAAAGAGTTGGGCATCACCCAGATCACGTCTTCAGCTTACCATCCCCAGACCCAAGGAGCGTTGGAGAGATATCATCAAACACTCAAATCGATGCTCAAGAAATACTGTTTGGAACATCAGAAAGACTGGGATAAAGGTCTTCCATTCGTTGTGTTTGCCACAAGAGAATCTCCAAATGAATCACTGGGCTTCTCACCCTTTGAACTACTGTTTGGCCATGAAGTAAGAGGACCCCTTAAGTTACTCAAGGAATGCTAGCTGTCGGAGGAAGATGACGTCAACCTGCTGGAGTATGTGATGAAGTTCAAAGAACGGATGTCCACTGTCTTACAGCTGGCGAGAGAGAATTTAGGAGCTGCTCAGGAGAAGATGAAAACTTGGTATGATAAGAAGTCCAGGTTATGCCACTTTCAGCCAGGAGATCAGGTTTTGATTCTGCTACTGGTGCATGAGCAACCTCTTCAAGCCAAGTTTAGTGGTCCTTATATCGTGGAGAAGAAACTCAGTGATGTCAACTATGTCATCGCCACACCAGATCGTAGAAAGAACAAGCAACTTTGTCACATCAACATGCTAAAGTTATATCACAGGCGGGACGAAAATAATCCAGGCTGCACTGTAGCTGTTCCACCCGAGTCTGCAAGTGAAGTTCTCCCATGCAGCATGAGCCTGAGTGTTAATTTGGGGAAGAATCCTGATATAATGAATGATCTCCAGACTAAGCTTTCTCATCTACCTCCCGAAGAAAGGCAGGAGTTTTCGGTATTACTGCAGGAGTACCCCAAGTGTTCCGTGCTACTCCAGGAAGAACCACTGTGTTGATGCATGATGTCGATGTTGGAGACGCAAAGCCAATCAAATTGCCTCCTTACTGTGTGAACCCAGTGAAAGTTCCTCTCATCCAGAAGGAGCTTGGCTACCTGTTGGACCACAAGATGATTGAGCCCTGTCAGAGAGAGTGGAGTTCTCCTGTCACTCTAGTCCCTAAGCCAGGTGGGGCACAGCGGCTTTGCATCGACTACAGACGTGTTAATCAGATAACCAAAACAGACACTTACCCTCTCCCTCGCGTGGAAGATTGCATAGACAAGATCGGAAAGGCTAGGTACATAAGTAAGTTTGATTTGTTAAAGGGATACTGGCAAGTACCTATGACTGAACGTGCTAGGGAGATCTCATGTTTTTTAACACTAGGAAAGACTTTTGCATGTTCTGTAATGCCATATGGTATGAAGAATGCACCAGTCACATTTTAGAAGCTCATGAATGTTGTAACAGAGGGTTTGGCAGGGTGTGTTGTTTATATTGATGATGTATTAATCTTCAGTGACAACTGGAAAGATCACCTATGCCAAGTCAGTAAATTTCTTGAGCGTTTGGTTCAGCCTAATCTTGTAGCTAATTTGTCAAAGTGTGAGTTTGGTCAAGCTAAAGTTCAGTACCTTGGGTATGTAATTGGTGATGGACATGTTGCACCACCAGGAGCTAAGGTTCAGGTTATAAGTGATCTTCCCAGATCTAAAAGTAGGAAAGAGCTACAAAGATTTTTGGGAATGGTAGGTTATTACAGGAGATTTGTTCTTAACTTTTTAATTCTTGTATCACCACTTACAGACCTACTGAAAAAGGGAGTTAAATTTGTCTGGACCGACGACTGTGAATCCTCTTTCAGCAAACTTAAAGCTATCCTATTAAGTCAGCCAGTGCTCGCTACTCCAAATTTTGCTAAGCCTTTTAAGATGGCTGTTGACGCAAGTGATAGAGGAGCTGGGGCTGTTTTGCTACAAGAGGATGATCAGGGTATTGAACACCCTGTATCTTATTGCAGTAAGAAGTTCACTCCACCTCAAAAGAACTACTCAACTATTGAGAAAGAGCTTTTGGCCTTGATTTTGGGTTTACAGCATTTTTCATTTTATTTGTGTTCTGGTTTTGACCCCATAGTCATTTATACCGATCATAACCCACTGAAATTCCTTAGTAAGTTTAAAGATAAAAATCAGAGATTGACAAGATGGAGTCTACTTCTTCAGGAGTATTCATTAGACATACAACATGTCAAGGGGAAAGAAAATGTTATTGCAGATTGCTTATCTAGACTTTAGACAGATTGTTTTAGAGTAATAAGAAATTTTCTTTGTAAATTT